>NC_056746.1:1562670370-1562672870 GCF_019279795.1 Protopterus annectens
AGCTCAGCAGCATAAATCAGGAACTGCAGGCATCTCTGAGGAGGAGCACCTAGCTAATTATCACTTATTTACCACTCCCCAGGATTGCCTAATTAAGATGGAGTTCAGACAATGAGATCACCCTCCACAGTGATGCTCCTGCTAATGAGCAACATCAGCCAGTATGGCAATCTATGAACGGAAAAGCATTGCTGTGAGGGGAAAGCCACTGTTGTTAGGGCTTCTCAGTCACTGTAATCCTTTCTGAATCCTGGAGACTGACAAGCTAGACCATCAAAATGTAATAAATATGACATAACTTCACAACATGGATATTTACAAATAACAGCAGATGCTGAAAGTCAGACAAATGTAGAATTACTGCAATTTCTTATATATGATGATAATAAGACTGTTTCAGGGGCTCGCTGTTAAGTTATTGACTCATTATTCCTACTGCTTTTTAAAAGCTCTTTCATGTTTAAGAGACCTACATTATTATCATCATTCAATTTTGCCAATAAAATATCATCATCATCATCAACCCCCTTTTTCCCAATTTTCTGCATGGGGTGAGGGTATCGTGTTAACTGTGGCCATCTCTCTCAGTTCTACCAATGTTTCTGTGACTGCATCCTGATCTGAATCTGAACTGCTCATCTCCCATCTTATTTTCCACTACTATCCGTATATCAATCACCATCTCCAGAACTTTCATGCAATGTGACAGGAGTTTGATGCCTCTGTATTGCCCACAGTTGTGAATGCCCCCTTTGTTTTGTACACTGGCAAAAGTATACTTATTCTTCTGTCATCTGGGATATGCCTTTCTCTCCACACTACTATGAGAACCTTCAGAAGCCATTTCTCCACTATCTCACCCAACATCTTTATCATATCTGTTGTGACCTCATCTGATCCTGCTGCTTTCCCTGACTTCATTTTCCTTAATGCTAACGCTATTCTTACTCCTTCTAGGGTGGGCTCTTCCTCTTCTTCTTCTTCTCTCATCAAGTCTGTTTCTGGGGAAGTACTGCTTCTGTGGGGTTTTCTTCATTCAGAAGCTGCTGGACATACTCCTTCCATCTGCCTTTGATGTCCTGTGGACTGGTGAGCAGGTTGTTGCTGGCATCCCTTATGAAGGGTGCCTGACTATCCTTCTGCATTTGTCTTGCAATGATATAATTTGTTTGTGCCACCTACTGAGTCACTTTCCAGAAGCTGGTAGAGTGCCTCCAATGCCATGTTCTTTGGTACTGTGACTCATTTCTTAGGCAACCAATATTCTTTCCTAACTTGGTCCATCTTTTCTATCTCCCACATTTTCTTGCACTCCTTTCTTTTGATGACTTCCTGGACTTCTACATTCTACCACCAGTTTTCCTTATGTACCGTATTTCCATACCTGGCTGGGTTCTGCAATCCTCACACATGCTGTTTTGAGGTGCTGCTATTCATCTTCAACTCTACCTATTTCTTCCTCTTCTTGCGGAGCAAGAGGCCTGAGTAATTACTTGAACTGTTTTACTTTCTCTCCAGTCAACTTCCAGATCTTTAGCCTGGTCTCTATTGACCTTAGAACCTTCTCTGACCACTGCTTGCAGATGATTGTGGAAACCAGTGGTTGTGGGTACTGTTTCACTGGGGATGACTTTACAATCATTGATTTTACCCCACTACCCTTTCCTTACTAGCTGCATGTTGGCCACTCTTGTATGTGATCTTGTGACTGTCTCTCTTTCTGAGACCATGTGGACCTAGGCAGTCCTCATATCCTGTTCTGTTTGCCCCGATATGTTCATTCAAGTCACTCATTATCAACACCAGCTCATGTTGTCCTGCTTTATGTAGTAGGTCTTTCAACTGCCATCTGAATGCACTCTTTTCCTCATTGTCACAAGCCTGCTGTGAGGCATATGCTGAGAGTATGAATACTGCCCTGTCATTACATTGGAGTCTGATTACCGTGAGTCTGTCACTAATTCTGATGATATACCTCACTGACTTCTGAAGCTTGCCCCTCACCACAGTCCCACACTATTTCAACCTGTCTGCATCATCATGTATCATCATGTCATCCACTTCCAAGCTGCATCCTGTCAGCAAACCTACATTAAGTGTAGCAATTCTCAGTTCATGTTTGGCAGGTCAATTGGTTTCATGTCCAGCTTTCGCTCAACAGAGCTATCTCAGGCAACCCAGGCATCAGTTCCTTGACATGAGTCAACATGACTGAATCACCTACAGCCAAATTTACACCATGGCATGCAACCTGTGTTCTACATTCTCTAATCTTGAAGATACTACACACCACAGTATATGCCCAAAGCAGTTAATCTGTACAACTCTTCCCCCGATAGGGCACCATGTAGAATCTGTGCTGCTCCCCACAGCTCCATTCATTGGTGAGCTTGAGATGGGAACACTCAGCATGTTTTTCAGAGGTAGGAGGAACCCCCACAGAGAAACACAGAGAACATGCAAACTCCAAACAGGCATTGGACAAAGATTAGGATCGAAC
>NC_056746.1:1562675370-1562775370 GCF_019279795.1 Protopterus annectens
GAAATATAAAGAACTGAACATTAGACCGAGCTGTTTGCCATCTTTCAAAACCTTTGCTATGCCATTTGAGGGAGATGCACAGGAGGAACAGTTTAAAAATGTTGGTTAGCAGTGTAAAAAAGATAAAACAACTTGATTATTAAGACTGTTCCAGTATTGTATTTTCATACTGTTATTTGTATAAAACTACAATAAAAATTTGTTATGAAGAATGTTAGCTGCTAATTAGTGTACTTTTTAGTGTCACTATTTTAATTGAGAAATATGCTAACAGAATAAACTAAAGACAGAAATCAACAGAAATCAAAGAAACTAATGTAACTATTTACAGTGTTTCAAATATTAACAACAAAGCAAAAGAGACTGAAACTGAACTGTTTCAGAAACAAATGAAAATTACAATGTGGTTTAACTGGCTATGAGAAGAATAAAGCTTTTCTGTGGAGCAAAGCCAAATCCTGTGAGAACCAAGATATGGACACCACTCAACATTATCTCAAGATGCCGTAATGGAACTCCTACTTCACATACTTTAAATGATGCAATTAAAGGGTTAGTGACAACTCACCAAGGCAGAAAGAGGAAGTAAGAGAGGGAAAAGAGAAAGAGAGATGGACAGAGAAATCGCAACAGTATAGTTTATCTTACATTTAGGAACATCTTTATGGTGTGTTACTCTTAGGTTTTTTCCTCATTATTACTCTGTCATGCTCTATACAATAAAGTGTTTGCTATGTTGTAACTGGAAATAAATACAAATGTTTGCAGTTAAACATATATTAGGAATATAAAATGTTGTGAAATAATAATTTGACATACAGCTGTACTCGAACCCATGACACTATTAAAAAAGATCATTTTATAGGTAGGAGAATTATCTCAGCAAACCACACAGGAACATCTAGTGCATTACATCTAGCAACCTAAGAACTGTTAGAGTAACTGTTTTAACTCATTCACTCCAAAGGAGCTCAGCTCAGGAAGTTTGCACTGTGACTTCCAATGAGAGGAGCCTAAGCCTTTTGACAGAATCAAATGATGTGCTCACATTTCAAACAAATGCTCATATCTCTGGAACTGTACGAATTATGAAAGAAGTATAAATGTCAAACTCTTCAGCACAAACTATGTTTATAGTGGTAGTATTCTTCAGGTTCTAGGTCTTAAAGGGAATGTTATAAGTCACAGTAAACACAGTAACTATTACATCTGTAATATTTTGTAAACAACTTACAATATTTCAGCAACCTCTCAAGTTATACACATACTGTTAGCACCATTTTATTTATCTAGCTGAGAGCTTTCATTTGAGGCTAAGGAGTCCTATCTGTGTTATCTAGTTGCCAAGATATTTAGAAAAATACGAAAATTATATCTATATAAATTAAGGTAGTTTTTCGTTAAACCTCTACCACTTCGCGCTGCTGTGTTTTGCCGCTAATCCTTAACAAGAAAAAAATTCAAGAAAACTAAACAAAACCTGCCCGTTTTTCCAAAGTTAATAAATCTGCAATAGGTTAGAAAATGTTTACTAGTAGGTGTCACTGTGCATTAAGAAATATTGGAGCAAACACTTGCTCTCTCCAAGCAGAAAACAATAAGAATGCACAGGAGGGAAGTTCCTACATGTCTGGGTACAGGAAATTATTTTTTTTGTGTTACAGCTAAAACATAATTTCTTAAATGTGGTGTTTATTCAAGATGCCTCTAAACTGTTCCTAATTTTACAGAACGTATCTGATTTTACCTTATATTTTTCCTATCCCTCAGAAAAATTGTTGATTTTCAGGCAAACCATCAAGGATTACAGTCAGTAATACCAGCCATCCATTTAGAGTTTTATACTCCTAACTTTTAGAAAATGCATGTTTATGGAAAACCTGTTCCATTAACTTTTAAGTGGATTGTAGTGCTACATAAAATTGTCCCTGATGAAGTATGGCTTTTGTCCCCAACTATTATTTTTGTCTTTGCCAAAAATTCTTGAGCAAAGAAGTTGAGTGGTATGTTATACAGTGACCATTTGATACCATCAGAATTAAATTTGAGGCATCTCAACAACAGCATAAAGCATTTTAATTATTTTCATATTGGTACACCGGACTCTTTACTGCATAGTTTTTCTTTTTAAAATGTTTGTAATAGCATCCGACATGATTCTTCTGGATCTCGCTTACCCATCTGCACCCCCAGATTTATTTGCCAAGACATGATGTGCAGAAATTTGGGGAAGAGACTAATACATTTAGCCTCTGCCACCACATTTTATCCCATATACTGTTTGAAATTTCACCCATGCATACTGCAAGACTGAGTTAATGCACAGAGGCAAGTACAGTACAATATGTTGTTTATTAGGGCAGATGGTAACAAGGGATTTAGAAACACATACATCTTAGAAAACTGTACCTGAAACACTGAACACAAAAGATAATTAAAACCTGATAGCACTGCAGCCAGTCTTAATTTTGGTAACACATATACACACTCACACACACACACACACACACACACACACACACACACACACACACACACACACACACACACACACACACACATGCACACACTCCAGTTATTTGACCAAAAAAAAACATTTTACGTAAGCATAGGCCCTTCCAATGATGCAGACAAATTTCTTGGGTGTTGGCAAGCAGGAAGGAGGAGAAACTAAAGACCGAGATAAGTGCAGACAAAATAGCAGCAAAACACAGCAGCGGAACGGAAAAGTACCTAAATTAACATCATCAAAACAACAGTTGATACCTATTTACCTGCAGTAGACAGTGGTCAGATATGAATGCAGCTGAGTTTGCTATTGTGTAAGCTTTACAATGAAATCCTTTAAAACCTTGTACAAAGCATGGTTTTGGAATTATTGATGCAAATATGAACAAGCAATATTTGATGGCTAGAGGCATCAGTAGGAGTTAACTGGAGATGCACCTGGAGGCGTCACTCAGATGTAATGAGTTAGTAGTGCCTTCACTCTGTATTCCTATAATACAGCAGATATAAGCACATCTGCATGATGTGAACATTGATAGTATGGCTGAAATTAAAATCTTCAGCTTTTGCCATAGGAAGTTACTCAGCAGTGGTGCACTGCGCCATCCTTCATGCAAATGCTGACAAAAAGTAAAGTTTTTTTGATGGGCCATATCTGGTCATATGTGTTGTATGTGATTCAATTTTTTGACAAGATTAAACATATGAAAAAGGGGTTGATAAGACACTGGTGAAAATGGGGGGGGGGCAAGCAGTGGATAGGACATAGGGGAAAGAATACAGGAATTTGTCAGAAGGTGTTGAGAAAGCACCATAGCTATTCACTTATTCAGAACCTAAACATAGTATTAAAAATACAGTTTCATGACTTTGGAAAATGACCACCTCATCGACAGGTAACAACAACAAAATAATGTTGTGAAGCCAATTGGACCAAATCAAGTGTGTCAAGATGACATATAGGCGAAGTGTTGAGCTATGTATGGAGATATTTTTTGGTGGAACAGGTGCCCAGTATTGGGTAAGGTGATTAGAAATAAAAGGATCAGGTAGGTAGGGTAAGTTCGATCGCAGGCACAGATATACAGGACATACAAGACAGACAGGGATGGTGATGGACATAAAATGTTAGGGATACCATGACTGGGGATATGTAGGGGAACTGTGCAGATATGGTGGTCCAAACACCAGTGATTGGTTTAGCTCCCTGTGCTAATGGACATTTATTATCAGCAGGAATACTTTAAAAATTATATATGAATAATAAAAAAAATGAAAGAGATAGGGTTGGGGAGAAAACAGAGATAATTAGATCAATGGCTTGTCACATTAGTTTAGTATTTCAGTACATAAACTAATATGAAAAATACATTGGTGCACATTGGCCACATTTAGGTATGATGGAAAAGCATTAATGTATCATAAAATCAATCAATCAATCAATCACAATGGTATGACATGAGTAATAGAATCATGTATTTCACTATGCCAGATCCGATATTTGCTTTCAAAGTTAATAATTGTATTTTCCAAAATGTAAGTGTTAATTTATGCAGTACTGTAGATGATATGTTATGAACACTATCCTAAAAAATTGAATATCTTTCTTGGTATTGAACCTAAACACAATTAAGTTGATGTATTCATTACCTAATGCAATTATGAAGAGCTATTAGGGCAGGTATGTATGCTTGATAGCAGAGTTAAGGTATGCTTGCTCAAGATGATACACAGTGATGGACTGAAAATAGTTCTCTGCTTTGCATTCAGACCTAATGCATATTTACCAAATGCCTTTCTCAGGCAAGTTAGTTTCTCCTGATGTGCCTCATTGTTTTTTGCTATCTCTTCTGTAGCTGTACAGTACAGAAAATAAAAACAAGATATATGAAAGCATAAAGATTGACTGCATTTTCTGGATAAGTAATGCCATATCATAGACAGGTAAAGGGTCAGTATACTTACACAACTGAGAATTGTTTGCAGTCCTAAAGTCATCCTCCTATTATCTCAGGAGGTCACACTTGTACCTCTTTCTGTCACTGTAGAAGTGATAACATAGTTCCCTAGTGCATGGGATGCCAGTTGCACTCGAGACAGCCTTGGCCAAGTTATTCCTAGCTTCAACCTTATACTGAGACCCGGTGAAATCCTCCTTCAGCTGTAGTGCTTCATGAGATGCCACAAAAATCCTGGACTCCTCAACACCCCATCTTTGTGCTCTAAATGGAACACTATCACTATGATCACCAGCCATGTCTGCAGCAGTCAAGCTAGAGATATGTGACTGAATTGGCACCCATTTCTGATCTTGCATTTATCAACTTGTGCACAAAGATCCATGGCCTAGCCAGCTGCATTTGCAAATTGAAAGCACAGTAATGGCTGGGTAGACATATTGGAAATGCATACATCACAAAGCAGAGAAGGTGTGAAACATGCAGTGAAATATGGCCCTGTATGATGCTCCAACTATTGACACATGTTCCAGTGTTAATGAAATGCTTTATGGTGTTTGTTATAATCATGGTTCTTTGGAGGAAAAAATGGTATGACTTGTGACATATTGCCCTTTTGGGACTTAAACACTAGTAAGGTTATGTAGTACTACCTGGCAATCACACCCATGAGAAAAAAAAGGATAAAAAATGTAAACTTTGCTTATTAACTGTCAGTGCCACAGAAGAACTTAATTTTGTGCATCATAATTATCATAATTAGAGGTATACTAATTTAAGAATGCATGGAGATATATTTCAGACATGCCTGTATTTCTGTCACTTTACATAGTTGTGGGACTGCATTTCTATATAAAATCAGTATTTCTGCTTGGAAATACATCTGTGAGTAATACATAGTGGGTTGTGTTACATACGTAGTTCACAAGACATACTGTTCTAAACACATACTTATGATAATGTGATATAATAACTGTAACAAAAATATTGCGCACATCATACCTATGAACTTGCATTGTGAATTAAGTATCATCACTGCCATTTTTAACATAATTTGTGCACATTATAATGGGCTTTTGTCACAAACAGTAATGATATATTTGTTGCAATACATATAGCCCCAGATTTACTAATCTTCCGTACAGGACTTGCGACCATTTAGGAGCAGGATGGCAGCATGCCATGCATATTAATGATGCACGCTGCCCGAGCTCCTAGGCTTACACGGAGCATGTAAGAGTGCACGGGACGTGTCTGAGAGCAGAGCTCTCAGAATAAACACGCCCCTGCAATGTAGAACAGCAGAAAGGGGAATGCAACGAGCAAGACCACTCACAGGTGACCGCATATCCCTACCAACATTCCCCCATGTGTATAACAGCAACAGAATATAGAAATAAAATGAAGAAACCTTTTTTTTTTAAACATCTGATTACAGCTAACGATAGGTGTACAGGTGTGTCCATCACTTAGCTACGGTTAAAGCAGCTTAAAAGGCTGAAGAGGATAACAAGGAAGATATATGCAAATGAAGCAGCAGAGCAGTAGTGTAATGGGCAGTGCATTTTCCTTAAGAGCAGGCATTCCCGGTTTGAGTCCCACTACAGCACATGCAATTTTACGTAACAAAGCACATTATGACCAATATTTTTGTTGCATAGCCCACTAAATAACATATATTTATGAACTGGAGTACTGCAGTAAATGCACATGTGAGGTGTCAGTGTCATAATGAATAAGGCACTAGTAAGCAGGTCTAAGCACCAATAAGCAGTAGTAAGCATATTTAAGCACTAGTAAGCAAATGTAACCCCCATTTGCATGGCAGTAAGCAATGCCTACACTGGCTAAGCAATTCTCAAGCTAACTCTCTGTAAGCAGATGTAAGGGCAGGTTAGCAGTGCTTACCATCGCGCAAACCCACTTACAACTGCCCAAAAGTGCCTTAATCACTCTGTATCCAACGGCACTTGTTCTGCCCATCAACATAATAAACAGTAATGCAAGTCTCGAACCAAGAACCATATGCACCATAGTCCCAGTAGTTATCCACCAAGCCATTACAGAAGTGCAGAAGAATGAAGTATCAGAAAACAAGTCCTCACCATAATATAACCAAACTGAACCTGTGAAAGGCATCAGTATATAGTCATATGTGCCATAACCCACTACATGACATAAATATGTGAACTGGAGTACAGCTGTAAGCCCAGAAGTGAGGTGTAATTGTAATAGAGTGTCGAAGTCCCCAATAAAACCCAATGACCCCACAGAGTGTATGTACACATCAATCAGGGATACCAGGCATACATATAAGGTGTAATGAATAATAACACAATGCCAAAAAGGCATTATAATGAAAGTTTAATGTAAGCAATGCTTAGCATTGCACAGGCCAGCTTAGGAGGTGTGATCAGTGTGTAGACCAGCTAACTCATTGTGCCCAGTGGTATACCCCTTTAAACAATGCCAACCTTAGGTAAGCAAGTTAGCCCATAGCTTAGCCTTTTCGAAACTGGCCAATCACGGAAAAGTGGGGAAAAGTGGCCCTACTTAAATTCAAGAGCCGGGAATACATCTCCTTCATTGAAGGTTGTGCATCAGGGCTGGCAACTCGGTACGTAAAAATCAACTGCCAATCATTAGCGGACTGGAGTTCCGCTGTGGCGACCCCTAACTGGGAAAATCCGAAAGACACAACAACAACTGGTTGTAGCTTCCACTTGCAGGCACTATGGCAATAAGGTGAGAAGGACTGCACTTCCAGGTGCAGCGCTGGTGCATCCAGGAGTCCAAATTTATGGCAGGACTCCTAGTTAAAGACCATGCACAGAGACTGCTGCAGGGCCAGTACCACTATGTGTGTAATAATTGCCAGCTCGTGTACATCATGGATAGCTATGACTAACTATTCCTCTTATGTCCTCCACAGCTGCAGTCAAGTAGGCCATGAACCAGGAGGCCCATGGAAGTCACCTGGAAAAGGTGCAATGTGAGGCAGGCAATACAAGGTCAGAATGTAAAAGCACAGGAGAATTATAAGACAGAAAGCAAATAGGAGATATACAGCAATATCTATGTAGCACACACACCTCTGATGAACAGTGTTTAAGTTGTAGCAGACACAGCCATGGTCTGAATCCTGGGAGTGGAAGTAGGCTGCATAGAGAATCATACGCCACAACTGTACAGATAAGACAAGAATGTCCAGTATATGGGCCCATATCTGCTGCCTGTCCCCCTGTAAAGTCTGAGGGATGATCCTAGATGTTTAGCCAGCAAACAGGGAATACAAGTGATTGTCAAACATCTATGAGAACAAGCCTGTCACTGTAGCAACTCCTAAAACTGTTAGGAGAGTAATAGGTCAAGTATGTCCTATCTACACCCCCATGTTGTCAAGCTGTGACCAGAGTGTGTACAGTAACAGAGTGAGATGTATGTGCATAATACTAATGTGTAATCTGGAACTTTGTGTGGCAACATTCAGGTAGTGCTAACAAACATTTCTCCCACAGGTCTGTCAGATACCAGCACTGAGGCCAGAAATACAAGAATGATACCCTGTACTGGCACTGTTTACATTGGTATTGTATGGCACTGTGACTGATGCAGTTGCTCTGAATAATGAGGTGTTACTCATCACTGTCACCCACACTGTCCTACAAAATATAACTGTCTAGGAAATCTGTATAAGGGTGTTGTAATATGAGGTCAGAATGCAAAAGCACAGGAGAATTATAAGACAGAAAGCAGATAGTAGATATACAGCAATATCTATGTAGCACACACAACTCGGATGGACAGTGTTTAAGTTGTAGTAGACACAGCCATGGTCTGAATCCTGGGAGTGGAAGTAGGCTGCATAGAGAATCATACCCCAAAACTGTACAGATAAGGCCAAAATGTCCAGTATATGGGCCCATATCTGCTGCCTGTCCCCCTAGAAAGTCTTTGGGATGATCCCAGATGTTTAGCCAGCAAACAGGGAATACAAGTGATTGTCAAACATCTATGAGAACAAACCTGTCACTGTAGCAACTCCCGAAACTGTTAGGAGAGTAATAGGTCAGGTATGTCCTATCTACACCCCCATGTTGTCAAGCTGTGACCAGAGTGTGTACAGTAACAGAGTGAGATGTATGTGCATAATACTAATGTGTAATCTGGAACTTTGTGTGGCAACATTCAGGTAGTGCTAACAAACATTTTTTCCCACAGGTCTGTCAGATACCAGCACTGTGCCCAGAAATACAAGAATGATACCCTGTACTGGTACTGTTTACACTGGTATTGTATGGCATTCTGACTGATGCAGTTGCTCTGAATAATGAGGTATTACTCATCACTGTCACCCACACTGTCCTACAAAATATAACTTTCTAGGAAATCTGTATAAGAGTGTTGTAATATGAGGTCAGAATGCAAAAGCACAGGAGAATTATAAGACAGAAAGCAGAAAGGAGATATACAGCAATATCTATGTAGCACACACAACTCTGATGGACAGACACAACCATGGTCTGAGTCCTGGGAGTGGAAGTAGGCTGCATAGAGAATCATATCCCACAACTGTACAGATAAGACCAGAATGTCCAGTATATGGGCCCATATCTGCTGTTTGTCCCCCTGGAAAGTCTGTGGGATGAGTGAGATATATGTGCATAATACTAATGTGTAATCTGAAACTTTGTGTGGCAACATTCAGGTAGTGCTAACAAACATTGCTCTCACAGGTACGTTGGATACGAGCACTGTGCTGAAAAATAAAAAACAATAAACCCTGTACTGGTACTGTTTAGTCTGGTATTATAGGGAATTGTGAGTGTTGCTGAAGAAAGTATCACTGATCACTGTCACCCACACTGTGTTACATAATATAACTGTGTAGGAAAGCATGTATATGTGTGTGTCAAGTCACTAAAGGTTGAAGAGGGCAATAGTTTAGATATGTCTCGGTACACCTGCATGTGGTCAACACATGGCCAGAGTCTGTGCAGAAAGACTTGGATAGCTATGTGCACAACATCAACCCAAAATCTGGGAGTATGTGTAGAAACAGTTAGTGTTAACAAACATTCCCTCCACAGGTATACCAGGTAAGAGGTGTACCAGGTAAGAGGTGTATACTGCAGGTAAAGCCAGTTCATGTATAATGATAATGACAGCCATTTCACTGTTCAAACTAAGGCTATATGGTAGTGTAGTAAGACTTGTAAGGTACAGATAATGGCACTGACTATGAAAGTATACCTCTCAACCTGGAAACATCAAAAATCTGGACAAGGCCCATGAAAAATAGGTACAAATCTGCACGCTGACTAACGTAAAATTTGCATACATAATTACATGACCCTGCCCACTCCAATGGAATTGTGGGATACCAACTTTCAAATACAAACTGAAGAACAGAACCAAAATATAGCACCAGAGTCCCCCTGCAGCCATTCCAATGTCCCATTACCTGGCTATTTCACACCATTTACCATAAACACTAATATGTGCATACTTTTTACTTCTACAGTGATTATTTGGATTTTATTTTTTACATTTTATAGCACAATGTGCAAACAGTAATAGATATCTGGCTGCTAAACAAAGCAATACTGTCTCACAATGAAAATAGACTTGAAATTAACACTTCTTTGCCCTTGAAACTCACATTCATTGAAACAGCATTGAAACCCACAGATTACCTTTGGGCTGTTTTCAAATCAGAAACCTCTTGCAGTTGCACACAAAGCAAGAAACATACATGCGTTCTTCGATATGCCTTCCTGATTTTATTAAATTATATTCCTTGTATAATACAGCACACTTGTTAGACTTAAGTTAGAGCGCATTTTAAATTTATTGTTTAAACATTTTTCCAGTAGGCAATGAAACAAAATGCATGAATCAATAATTACAAAACTGCCCTATTCAGAACATTTCCATCATAAAAAAGTCTACTTCCACACACAATCACATTTTAAACTGTTTGAACATTTTCCAGTAGGCAATGAAACAAAATGCATGAACCAATAACGACAAAACTGCCCTATTCAGAACATTTACATCATAAAAGTCTATTTCCACACACAATTGCATTTTAAATGTAATGTTTGAACATTTTTCCAGTAGGCAATTATGCAAAATGCATGCACCAATAATGACAAAACTGCCCTATTCAGAACATTTCCACTTCCACACACTATTGCATTTTAAATTTGTTTGAATATTTTTCCAGTAGGCAATGAAACAAAATTCATGAACCAATAATGACAAAACTGCCCTGTTCAGAACATTTCCATTACAACTCTCTACTTTTACACACACACACACACACACACACACACACACACACACACACACACACACACACACACACATACACCTCTAGGCATGCATCTAATTACTTACGGGGAAAACACAGCTGTTTGGTCTTCTACATTGTATTCTGCCACAAAATACTCCCTGTACATGCCTTCTTGTCATGGGATACTAACCAATCAGGTACGGGGATTTCACCAAAACAGAGAATGCCATCTCTCTCTTACCTGCTGAAACTATGTAACTCTAATTAAATACAATATGATGTTAAAAAAAATCCCCAAAGTGTGACCTTAGCTTTGTGGTATATTATATGTAGTACTGGTAGTTAAGGCACTGAATATATGCATAACCCATAAGTGCATAATCTTTTGTTGCATATTACTAATTTACAGGGTGTGACTAGTTCCTTAGAATTTAGCTAAAGGCGGCAGTGCCCTAAAATGTTATTCTTACTCACCAAGATTTTGGCGGTATAAATCTACAGTGATCAATATTAATGTTACTGAACTCCTTAGCATGTCAAGTGTCTCCAGTTACATATTATTATAAAGCAGTATAGCAGGGACATTATACACAGGAACGAGCCATTTTCAACTTGGCCCAATCGACTAACATTCAAAAAAGATCCTGTGGCCAAAACAATCATCCAAAACTTTTAAGCAAGTTTTGTTTTTAACTAGTTTTCCTGTTAGTTTTTAAATATAAGCATATAAACATGCATACTTTTAGAGTTTAGAACTACACTGCACAAATTCATAAAAGGAGAAAGTTACACACACACACACACACACATATATATATATATATATATATATATATATATATATATATATATATTACCAATGCAGAAATTATTCTAACTGATCTTATGCTAATGTGCTAACATTTTATTCACAGTGGTTCATGAGCATACTTATCCACTGTGCCCTCATGATAAGGTTTACTTCTGACACACACACACACACACACACACACACACACACACACACACACACACACACACACACACACACACACACTCTTTGCTATTTTAGTTTCAAGATGCAAACTTTTCCAAGGCTTCCTAAAGGATGGTATTACAGCTGAATCTGTCATTTCCCATTAGTCATTGCTACTTAGGCTTATACTGTGGTGTCATAGATACTGAATTATCGGTCCCAGTTAGAATGTCACTAATTAATTAATAATAGTATGGTGTTTTTCCTTGACTATCAAAATAGTCATGTTAGAGAGGAAGCAGCTTGATGCAGTGTTGGTTTTAAACTTACATGCATTTGAGTAATAGGTTCAGAGTAAGTCAGTCAGTCATCGTTGAATGAGAACTCAAACTCTGAGGATACACACAGGTCATTAAAAACTATAAACTCTGTTTGTGACTTTTTTCCAAATAAAAGAAATGCTGAGGTTTGCATCAAGGGACCAGTGGTAGCACAACAGCTTTATTAGGTACCTGACTCACTCTGCTCAGACTGGCCGACTTCACAGAAATCCACTGATGAACGTTGAACCGGTCTGATGAGAAATCCATCATTCTGCTGTGAAATCCATCCTCCCAAACAGCATGTTCTGCTGTGAAATGCATCCATCCTCCCAAACAGAAATCTGCTGATGCATGGCACATTCTGCTGTGAAATTCATCCATCCATGGCAGCAGTCCTAAGTCCTACCAAACAGAAATTCTGCTCAAACAGATGCCATTCTGCCCTTACAACATTTAAACAGATGCGCACAATCCAACAGAGCTGACGTCATCGTGCATGTGATGACATCAGCCCCGAAAGCGTGAACATTGAAATAAATAGATGAAAAAATCAGAAATGAAAGGGTGGCACTTGGGAATCATGGCACCCCATTATTGGGACCCCAAAATTAGGTAAAAACTGAGTTATTCAGGATGGTTGGGAGGTCTGTATGAAAGTAATGTGGACTACAAGAATATACTAGTCGTTAATTAACATCCTTCTCTCCCTCCCACCATATCTCCAACAATACAATATACCCACCCCAACCGGTATGTAATGACTCCAATGTTCTGATAATGTCCTATTGTTTGATAAATATTTTAATTGTTCACATGCAGATGCTATATTGAATTATTCGAACATTGGTGGCATGGTGCCATCAATGTACCTGCATGCTGTTCATAATACCACTGTGTTCCCATATATGCATGTGTCCTGTTTGCTATGCAACTGTTTCATATCTGCTGTCTGGGTTAATGGGAATATCTATGCATGCTGTAATACCTAACCCTGGAATGTGTTGACTATTACTAACCCACATATGATGATAAAATCTAAACACTATAGCATGTTTGGGAAGGCAGGTACCAACGGACTCACCTGTCCCACTGCAGCTGGCCATGGCACTGGGCACCAGCATGTCTGGGGCCCAACCTAGGACCTCCCTGTCCATTGGTCCTGCACCATCTTCAGGTGGAACTGCCTCAGGGGATGCCCCACCCCCGGGAGCAGGTACAGACAGGAACCTGTCGCCAGGTCCGGGTTGTGGTGAGTAGCTAGCTCAGCTAGCAATTTGGTGATCTGCTATGCCAGCTCGAGGGCCGCTTCTTGTGACTAGAGGGTCAGCCTGGCTCTGCAACTCAGCCTCCAGCACAGCCACCTTCGGGGCTGTGAAGGTGCAGTGGTGACTGCCCATGGGTGTGGACCTCAGTCTCACTGTTTCCACTAGGAGTCTCATGGGCTTCTGATTTCCCAACACCCCTCCCCATCAAGGTGATTACCCCCACATGTGTAACATAACGCCCATGTATGCATCTTGTTTGTCTTGTCTGTTAACCTTCCCAATCTACCTCCCCAAATATACCTACAATCCCTCCCCAACATCCCACTCTCACCTGAAAAAAAAAAATAATAAAAGGCAATTTGTTCCCCCCCAAAAAATCTCGCCCCATACATAGTTGTCAATTTTGCACACCTGTCCACTGGACACATGTAATCTGGTCTAATTGGCATCATAACTTATTGTTGTCCTCACCCCTCTCCCAGGGAGTGTCCAAATCTCCCTCCAAATTCAGTGTATATGCACAGCTGTTGCTGTAGAAGAAATGGGCAGCTATGGACCTTCCCTACACCCTTCATGCACATCCCTAGCTATTTTCCCGACTGTCTTTCCCTCTTTGATCCCCTTTTTCACCACTATCCTATCAACCCTTTTTTCTTTTCTTTTAAAGAAATTAGTACGGGAGTAAGTGGGAGTAAGCACTTTTAAGCGGCAGTAAGCGGGTTTAAGCCTGTTTCCATGGGGGTAAGCAATGCCTGCACTGGTTAAGCAATTTAGAAGCTAACTTGAGTATAAGAAACTGTAAACAGAAGTTAGCAGTGCTTACCTCTGTGCAAACCCGTGCAAACCCGCTTACAACTGGTTAAAAGTGCCTTAGTCACTCTGTATCAAATGGCCCTTGTTCTGCCCAGCAACAAAATAAACAGTCTCTGCAAGGCTCGAACCCAGGACCCTGCACACCACAGCCAAAGTGATTTACCATTAAGAGATGTCAGATATACATAACCCTGATATTTTTACAAACATATCATCCAGCTCAGTCATTCAACAGTACAGGGAATGTATTTCAACATGTAGATGTATGTGTGTGTGTGTGTGTGTGTGTGTGTGTGTGTGTGTGTGTGTGTGTGTGTGTGTGTGTGGATTCACTTCATAACACTGAAAGCTCAAAACACTGAAACTCAAAACACGGAAACCAAAACACTGAAACTTCAAAATCTTGAAAACTCAAAACACTGAAAACACATATACATATACTGAGTTTAAACAACATAAATCATAGCACTTTCCATCAAGTGTAAGCAGGGAGGCAAGCCCCCTGTACCTCCATGTGCAATCCTGGAGTTGATATATTTAAGTAGCAGGGGGTGTGGGGGGTGCAGGCACCCACATGGGGTCTGCAGGTGGGGCATGCCCCCTGCTTACACTTGGTGGAAACTGCTATGATTTAAGTTGTTTAAACTCAGTATATGTATGATATGTGTTTTCAGTGTTTTGAGTTTTAGTGTTTTGAGTTTTCAGTTTTTTGAAGTTTCAGTGTTTTGGTCTTCTATATTATGAAGTTTTCTCATTTTCAGTGTTTTGAGTTTTCAGTGTTATGAAGTGAATCCATGTGTGTATATGTGTATATCTATTAATATCTAAATAGATAAAACATATCTATATATGTAGATATACATATAATATAGCAACATATATATATATATATATATATATATATATATATATATATATATATATATATACATACAGATGCATACATCTATAGATATATATGTCTACATCTATATGTATATATATATATATATATATATATATATATATATATATATATATATATAAATATATATATATATACATATACAGCAAGTTATGTATATGTAAGCAGATATATATATCTATATATGTATATACAGACATACATCTGTAGATAATGGGAACATGACAAAAACATATATGTCCACACACACTGTTAATGGGGTTGAGAGGCCCCAAACAATATACATCTTGTACGAATAGGTATAACCCCCCCCCCACAGCCAATCACGTCTGCCCTGCTATACACTACCAACTGTTGCAGATCCCATAACCAGGACCTGACACAACATGGGCACAAGATGTTAGCAGTACTCCATCCCACCTGTAAGTTGTCAGGCTGGTATCAGTAACATATCATGCAGTACAGTCTGGCTCCCATAGGGAATGTACAATGTGGAAGCTATCAACATCCGTAGGATACATATACACAGACACATATATGCAGATACAGATTTACATATATATATATATATATATATATATATAGAGAGAGAGAGAGAGAGAGAGAGAGATGTAACTACACATACACATGCAGAGATATGTATAGTAAGATACATATGTAGAAGGTGCACACAATATGGAACAGCCACTATGCCTACAGTTACCACCTTAACAAATGGACACTGTATGAGCCCCCCATACAAATGACAATCGTTGCCTGTAACATATACCCACCGAGAGGTCAAAGGATATAACACCACACACAGGTTTGCATAAATGGGAAAGCTTTATTTGTGTACTATTACAGTTGTATATGCCATGTCATATAGCTGTTTAGACTAACATCCATATAAACAGAGTAATGCAACTGTGAAACAGTTATACTTATACAGTAGTCTGCAAAGGTTTACAAATGTTGCTGTCCAGGCCGAGGCCTTCAAGTAGTACAATAGTAAAGACAGACTGGGCCACAGGATACCAAACAATCAACAAAAAGTAATGCAGATGTATAGTTCAGCAGCCTCCATCTACACTCTGTACACAATCCGTAGGGGGTAAAGACCTCAGTTGACACAATGGGATGTAACTGTTACATAACAAGGCATAACTGACACCATCACAAGAACACTGACAAACAGAACAGTCTGTATGGCAGGAGGCAGTAGGCCTGCATTTACCCAATTAATTTAATTACTTTCATCTTAGGTGAATTGTATGGTAATGTACATCCAGATACCTTAAGGATGCTTAGCCCTGATACCCCCACATGTTGTAATAGCCTAGCTTAGTTATGGTGCATCCCTCCTAGACTCAATAATACAGGGCCATAAACCACTGTTACATATACTGGCCTCTGCAGTGCATAAGGGCACACATGTATTGTGTAGGTGAAGTCCACACATATATTGCCCCACCCCACCATATGTGTGGGGGATACAACAGCAGTGGACCGATGGCAGGAATGGCAGCATGACATACTCACAGCCCAATATAGAGCAACCCCTGACAGCATGTCATATGTACAAAGCCTGGTATGTAGGTGGAGGACAGAGGCTGTAACATAGACCCATATATGGAAAACTGTTGTCATACACTAAGTAAGTTGCTGGTGTTTCAGGATAGTCTGCAACATACCCTTAATCAGGGATTTGAAGTTAGAAACATAAATGGATGTAGCCATGTATGGATAGCACTCAACACACATACTGCCAGTGAACTATCTGACACAAGACCTGTGTGGTGGACAGACAAAACATAATAGGCACACCTCCGGCTATCAAGAGGATAGGCAGACAGACTGCATTCCAAGGTAGAATAGTATGCACACACACACCCTGTAACACCAGTACTATACAAAGCATAATACAACTCTACTCACACTCTGTCTGTAGTTTTGGAACCTCCTATAAATATGTAGCTGGCCTGAGCATGCCAGTACTCCTGTAAGAGGTATTGCTACCTGCTGTCTGTAACACTGATGCCCACACACAGGAAGGATGTCCATCACACAGGAAAGGTAAAGGGACCACTCTGTATATGACAGCCCTTGCTCTACCCAGCAACAAATTGAACAGCCCTTGCAGGTCTTGCACTCAGGATGCTGTATACTGAAGTAACAGCACTTAACCACTGTGCCATGACCACTGTGAAGACAGTTGTTGTTTTACCAATATAGCTGTCAATACACATATTATTGAACAACTGCCTTTAGTTCCTAAATTGTGTAGTCTTTGTTATTAATATGACTGTTGCATCACATATGTTGTGTTATCATAATCTGCACATAGCAGATACATATGGTGAGATACATCTGGGAGGGTATACACAACCATGAAGTTTACTCATGACAGGAATATGGTTGTATACATATAATAGGTCTATATTTGTCTACATGTACATACACATGTATACCTATACATATGTCTGTATGCACATACACATCTGGATAGTGCAACATATATGTGGCCATGTGTACATCTCTTCCTATGTGTGTATATATATATATATATATATATATATATATATATATATATATATGGATCTAAGATGTTTGCTCGACTGAGCAAACAGCCGGGCATACTTACCGCGAAAGTGCTATTCACCGATGCAGAACTTTTGCATAAGTATGACTTGCCGAGGCTGTACTATGCTGCAGGTAAGTGAAATTTCACTTTTCCCCACTGTAGTGTGGTCTCAGAGGGAGAATATTAAAGTAGGGGGGTGTGGGGGGCACAGCCTCCCACATGGGGGGTGCAGGTGAGCAAAGTCCCCCTGCTAAAATGTAAATGAAGTGTTTTTCTTTTTTTTTCACACGCTTTAAGGAAAGTGATTTTTCGATAAAAGCGCTTTCGTTAAAGTGTGTTTGGGTTTTATGGATTTGGACGTTTGCTCAGTTGAGCAAATGTCCTAGATCCATATATATGTGTGTATATATATATATATATATATATATATATATATATATATATATATATATATATATATATATATATACGCACATACATATACGTACATAGATATACGTATATAAATATATAGGTATATGTGTATCCATAAAATCAAAACACACTTTAACGAAAGCACTTTTATCGAAAAATCACTTTCCTTAAAGCGTGTAAAATATATATATAGATATACGTATATGAATATATAGGTATATGTATATATAGATATATGTATATATAGCTATATATGTATGCACATCCTAAGTGTACAGATATGCCTAGTTATGTTGGTATATATGTAGATATATATAACTATATGTGCATACATATCTATTCTGATATACCCACTACTGTCAATATATATGTAGATATCCATACGTATATGTGCATATGTATCCCTATCTGTATATGTGTAGACATATATTGCTCTGTATATGTATATATCTGAGTGTGTATATGTATATCTATGTACATATACATATCCATCTATGTATGTCGATATGTATATGTGTATATATATATATATATATATATATATATATATGTATTTATATATAGATATCTGGAGAATTGTATGTACATATATTCTCACCATATGTCCTGAACATGGAGTGAAGCCCTATCCCAACTGCTATACTCCCAACTTTTATTGCAAGGGGATGTCAAGTATGTATTGCAGGTATATTTGTAGACTATTGCTACTGTAATAAGGATTGTCTTCACAGACATGGTGTGTGTGGGAGGTCACATCTGCTTTTAACATGTGCACCACTGGGTACTGACAGCCATCCTAAGACATCATAGTACAGTACCACTGCTAGCACAGTAATGCTCCTGAGGACTACAGCAGAGATATTGCCCAATATTTGTGGACAGTCTGACACACTCTGGATAGTCCAGAGGTATACACAGAACGCCTTAGTGCAAGACATGTGAACCAGGCCCGACAATGTGGATGTTAACAACCATGTAGATGAGTATGTACCTACTGGTATACATTTGCCCCCATAGGTTAAGCATTCACAGATCCCTGTTTGTCCTGACACATAATAACCACTGGTACAGAGGTGCCATGGCCACATACTACCCACTAGTTATTGACATACATCTGTACTGCATCCCACTGCTTTGTCTGACATACATGACTGTTATGGTGGCTCAGAAGCAGTACATCTGGCAAGTATCTGGACATGACATCTCACTGGGTAAGTACACTAAGCTGCTAGGCATGTAACAAAGCACTGTGCAGGCTACAGGCATACTGGCTCAACACTGGCCAACATTTCCTATGGGGGAATACACATGTACCTCCATATATAGCAGGCTCTACAGGCATGTCACAGCACAGAGTAACAGGCACCTGTGTGAAAGCGTATAACCACAACCAATGTTAACACAGCCACAACCACTTATGGTAAGCTACCGTATTATTACAGTATATGGACTATCTGTTCAATACCATCCTCATATGTGCCACTCACACACTAACCCTACATATACTGGCCCGCTACACAGTGTGGTCCGATGCCTGTCTGTGGTATGGGACATGTATGTGTTTGGCCCTACAAACATGTAAGCCGATAAGATAACATACAGTGGAGCAGCATGTAACATCAGATAGACCAGGACCAAGAACAATGACATCTATCACAGTCTGTACACAGGCCAAGGTACATATTAACAATACACACACTGTCGACAATCACCATAAGTACACAGACCTCAGTACTGTACACACAACCACAGAATGTCCAGGTTATGTCATCAAATATAACCCCTACTATACATAACATGTGTAGCAGTCTGATATGTCACTTGCTTGTTATCAGATATGCTGTCACTTATTATGGTGTACAGCACATATGCACCTCTTACTGCATGACATATGTACAAAGGGTGACAGAGTTGTGGCTGGAGGCACAAACACAGGGCCAACATTGACGTGTTGCTGTGATAACCTCATACATTTACTGCTGTAACAGGGTTTGTTGCAACATATGTCCTATGAGGGATATGAAGTCAGTAACTGTCATGGCTATCACCATCTACAGACTGCAATCCTCACACTACTTTCTGCAGTTCTCAGATAGGTGCTCTGTGGGTAACACATGTAACAAAAGGCACCATGCACTGCCCAGTCTGCAGTTGACCCTACAGATGGGGGTTTCCTCATAAACATAGCACTGACATGACAGGTATTAAAACATGTAGGGCAGCCATATCCACACACACCCTGCTAAACCAAAATTATCCTAAATGCAATATAGCAGCACTTATAGTCTGTTGTCAGGTCAGGCACATCCCCCTCCTGTGTGTTGGCCTGTTTCTACAGTGTATGTTGTTAGAGGTAAATCCCCAATCCATCTGTGATGCTGTTTGCCAAACAACAGATCGAGTTCCTGCTCACAGTGAATGAAAAGGGCCAACATCAACATGATGTTCCTAGATATTGGAGTGTGTTACCATGCAATTGGCTATGGAAATGTTACCACAGCTGTTCCACATGCAATCACCTAGAGGAGGGCTGCAATTCGTGCAGAGGCCATCAGCTGATCATGAGTATCACTTAAAATACACATGTTACTGCCTAAGCAAAGCAGGTGTAAGTCTCCACATCAACCAGAGATGGAG
The DNA here is from genome assembly GCF_019279795.1 of Protopterus annectens. NCBI lineage: Eukaryota > Metazoa > Chordata > Ceratodontiformes > Protopteridae > Protopterus > Protopterus annectens. The sequence continues at coordinate 1,562,696,009 of NC_056746.1, forward strand.
TGAGAAAGGCAGACAGAGGCAAAGATAAGAAAGGGAGGGGTAGGAGAGTAAAACATAAGCATGTTTGTGTCACACACCTACCAATACAGGGTATGAAACCCCTGGTGACTATGTAGTGCTATCACATGTCTATGCAGTTATTAGATGCACCACTTAGGTTACATGTTAAGGAGCCCTCCAAACTTATATGTGATGGTGAGTGACATCTGCAACAATGATATGGTAGCTATACGGTAGGTGTAGTACACATGGCTGTCCCCATGAACAGGTGTCAGTGTCAACACAACCACACTCTCACAGGGATGCACACACATTGACACACTTGGCAGGGCCAGGAATACAACTTATCACTAGTGAGATTGCCACAACACAGTACTGTGCAGGCATCACATGCACTACAGGGGTCATATGGAGGTTATATGGGTAAAGGGTATGTGGAGGTGTCTCACATCAGACAGCATGCGTCAGTATGCCAATGGGGGTTGTAGTGAGTGTGAATGTGGTCATAAGCATTGTACAACACACACACACACACAGACACAGGATGCCAGTACTGACATGTATGGGTGCATTGCTCCACGGGTGTGTAGTGGTCGACTATGCCAGATGGCTATACAAGGCTAGGTGATGGGTATACCTTGGCATCAGGCCACATGACAATGGTCTGCAGTGTAGCTCGGGGGTCTAGTGTCTGGATTTGCCCACACAGGTGGAAATTATATTCACCATCCAGTCATCTGGGTAACTATTGCGTATGGCCGATGCTGCACATTGCTTGCCATGTATGTATTCCTTAGTCCATGATATGGACGGTGTCTGGGATGTACACAACTCCCACATGCATGTACAGTGACATGTGGAACTGTAGCTGAAGTTTCTGGCCCATGTAGTATACACAGAATGTTATCATCAGATGTGCCAGTCCTGGCCTCATGTGGTGGGAACTGTTAATGGACAGCAGGTTGACCCTGCACCTACATTGATAGCATGATACCAGTATTCCCTGGTGTCAGTGGCATCTGTCCATACAGTTCATGTTTTTCAGGCATGGTATGTCATTTGTGGGTCACATTTGAGGGCACCACTGGTGTTGCAGGTGTCCAGTGGGAAACATAGGGAAGGTGCACTGTTGGCATGTAAGTGCCTATTGGACTGATGGACAGGGTGCCATGCCCTCTGTAGCCCAATGCAATCACACCATGGGTAATATGCAGGGTACTGTTAACATAGCAGTTGTTGCCCAGGCAAGTGTGTGTGTGTGTGTGTGTGTGTGTGTGTGTGTGTGTGTGTGTGTGTGTGTGTGTATAAGACATGGGTTGAGAGTGTTGTCTGGGTAGTACAAGGGTTGCTAACTTTGTTCAACTGGCCTTGATGTCACATGTAGGGTATGGATTTGCACCCCAGCCTCTCGGCTATTTCACATCTGTTATCCCTGTATGGTGGAAATTGTGATATATACTAGGGCCAACATATAAGAAAATTGCAAAACCCACTCCACATTGAGTCCAGTTGTTACACAATCACATCCACCTCCACACAGGATACGAATGACAAACACAGACACACACACACACACACACACACACACACACACACACACACACACACACACACACACACACACACGTCGTGTCTCAGATTATAGCTCCTACCTAACTAGTTTACTACATTAAAGCACTACACAGTTATAGAACATGCCACAGAGATTACTGAATATTCTTTCCCCAAAGATGTATTTCACAGTGAATGACATCAGCAGGATTGCCACAGTAGGGCATTTGAATTGTAGTGAGTGTGACTAGCCTAAAATGCATTGATCCCTACACAGACACACACAAAAGCATCCACAACTTCCACGTGTGGGAATAGAACCCCTACCAGAGTTCAATATCACACTTCAGCATGATACTGTTATAGGACACACCAAGGGGATTACTGGAGTACTCTTTCCCCAAAGGTGTATTTCACAGTGAATTACATCAGTAGGATTGCCAAAGTATGGCATTTGAATTGCAATGAGTTTGACTAACCTAAAATGATTTGCTCCCTATACAGACATACACCACTGCCATGTGTGAGAATAGAACCCCTACCAGAGTTCTATACCACACTACAGCATGAAGCTGTTATAAAATGCCACAGGAATTACTGGAGTACTACTTCCCAAAAGGTGCATTTTGCAGTGAACGACATCAACAGGAATGCCAAAGTAGGGCATTTGAATTGTAGTGAGTGTGACTAGCCTAAAATGCATTGCTCCCTACACAGACATAGACACACACAAATGCCATGTGTGGGAATAGAACCCCTACAGCATGAAGCTGTTATAGGATGCACCACGGAGATTACTGGAGTACTCTTTCCCCAAAGGTGTATTTCGCAGTGAACAACATCAGCAGGATTGCCAAAGTAGGGCATTTGAATTGTAATGAGTGTAACTAGCATAAAATGCATTGCTCCCTACACAAACATACACACACACAGTTTCTATGTCTGGGATAAGACCTCCTATCTAACTAGTTTATCATACTACAGCAGTACACAGTTATAGGATGCGCCACAGAGTTTACCAAGCTACAGCTTTCCGAAAGGTGTATTTCACAATGTATGACATCAGCAGCCTTGCCAGAGTAGGGCATTTGAATTGTAATGAGTGTGACTAGCCTAAAAAGCATCACTCTCTACACAGAGATGCAAACACATGAATGCCATGTCTGGGATTAGAACTCCTACCTAACTAGTTTGTCACACTACAGCAGTACACAGTTATAGGATGCACCACAGAGATTATTGGGCTATAACTTTCTGAAAGTTGTATTTCACAGTGTACAATATCAGTAGCCTTGCCAAAGTAGGGCATTTGATTTGTAGTGAGTGTGACTAGCCTAAAAACCATTGCTTTCTACACAGACAGTGACACACACACAAAGATACCATGTCAGAGATTAGAACTCCTACTTAACTAGTTTATCACACTACAGCAGTACACAGTTATAGGACATGCAATGGAGATTACTAGGCTCCGGCTTTCCCAAAAGTGTATTTCAAAGTGGATGACCTCAGCAGGCGTGTAATAGTAGGGCTATGGGGAGGGCAGTGAGGGTGCATGGGCCATACGCCATTCATCTAGAGGTTGACAAACCACATGCAGGCACATGCAGGGTTATATTCCACATGTACGAGTATACAGCTGCTAGATGACTACTTCCTTGTACAGTCATGTTGCACAGCTAGCACTTGCACCACATAGTCTGTAATGCTGACATATACCAGTGGCTAATGTCTACAGTGAGAGTTACACCTCATGTGGTTGTAGCCATTTGGCTGTGTGCTGGGTGGGACAGGCCTCATAATGGATGTCTCTTTGTCACAGTCACTCTCTTCCACACATCTATGTACATCTATGTTTGGCTTATTATAATGTGTTGTCCTTGGATATGTGTCTGTATTACTATCCACTGTGTGTGCAAGGCATGAATGGTGCATACTGAGGAGTGTATGCACTAACATCTGCAAATTCCAGATATGTATGGTCCACTGTTGTTTGCAGACATGGGCTTCATTTGTTTGTGTGTGAGCATATCCAGTATGACTTTTCAGTATGTTGTTGTCTGGCATTGCCTTCATTTCTCTAAGTGTGTGAGCATGCCCAGTATGCCATTCTGTATTGGATGTGTGGATCGATTCCAGGTAGTTTGTACTGCAGTGCAGACCTTTGTGTTGTACACCTACAGGTAGCATACTGTTTCTGCAGGGTATCCGTCGATCTTTTGGCAATATGGGGACAAATTGTGTAGGAGATAGTGTGTACTGTAGGTGATTGTGTCTGTGCTGCTTCAGCTGCATGGTACTGCTGTTAGCAGAGATATTCAGACATGTGTACTGTTATACACAGTGATGGTTTCTGTCCTCATGTACTGTCAGGTGGACACTCTTGCTCACAGTGATGCCTTGGGGGACAAGGGTGACTGCAGCTGTGTCTGGTATTGTGGGTAGGCACCTATGTATTCATGGTACTTTATACCATTCTGGAGGGGGAGCTGCAGACACTTGGTGCAGGGTCTGTGAATCTGGTTCAGCACCTTGGTACAGTGCTGGCAGAGGATCCCATACTTGTACGCCCATCAACATGACAGTATGGGCTTATCTTGCTGTGGCAATGCCTCACAGCTGTACAGATTCACACAGGTTAGCCAGAGGCAGGGGCCATGGGTCAGGACATTAACCCTATTGTGGTGTATGGGCAGGTGTGGAGCTACCCAGTTATGTGTTTGCAGCTAGGGATAGTGTGTGCATGCAGCTTGGTGTCAGACCTTGCACATTCCATGCTGCCCATGCTTCCACCCCCCTCTGTTATTCTAACCTCTTCCATACATTATGCATACATTCTCTGATACTTTCCCTAAGGGTATCACCCCATCACAGGTGTGTGTTAGTGTTGTTCCACAGTTCATGCAGTGTGACATGGTGGACATATTATTGTGGTTTGTCCACATGGCCTTGCATATGGCTTATGTGTAGGGTGCTATGTTGTTATTTGGGTGTCCATGACATAACATGCATTGGGAGTACATGTGAGACACAGGCCTTTGCAGAAGCCTGTGGGGCATTAGGTGTTGCTGCAGGCCAGATGTGGCAGGCCATTGCATTCTGTCAGTCCTACAGTCCCAGATCATCATACAGTATATTCCCCTGGGGTGACAGGGTAGGTGTGATAGGTGTTGATGCCAATACCTTCTATCAGTCTTGTTCAGGTGGTGTGGATGCTGGCAGGGTGCTACCTACAGCTAGGGACACACCTGCATTGGATACCTGCACTGCATGCTGCATTCTTCTGCTATTGCCATATCCAGGTGGGGTCTTACTGTACCTATTCCCCACAGCAGGGAATGACCAGAGAGTTGCCTGTAGGTGGTGTTTGCATTAGCTGAGTGCATGTGTGCTATGGACACTACTTGCACCTGACATACAGATATACATGGGGCATTCCAGTTATGCTGGCATGTGCAGGTAAATCATCTCTTTCCCAATACATCAGTCCTACCTCCTTTGTGATCTGCAAGTGTTTTCGGCAGACATCACCAATATCCCCTACTACAGGTCCAGTTACTGTGATGTATACCTGTATGCACAATTCAAAGGGTGTCTCCATTTCACAGTGACACAATATATATATACTGTATGTCTGGGATACTTTCCCTTGTGTACTGCTTGTATATCTAGCCCAACAACCATGCCATGTCAGTCTTTCAGATGGTGACACATATTACCACCATACATTTACAATGGCTTACTGCTAGCGTGTGGTATACTGGTGGGGATTGTCTTTGGCACTGCAGTTGTGAGGGCTTTTCCCTGTCATCAGCAGTAGTGGGCAATGGCCACCAGGTCTTACCTCAACATGCATACATACTTACCACTCTCACACATTATGAAACACACACCATCCTAACACACAAAGACCTGCATATTGTGCAAATGCTACAACCTATCCTGCTACCTTGGCCACCTCTGGGCATCAGTGCTCCACTCATATTATACCTAATCATACATGTTACTACATTTCTACACAGGATTGCAGGGGCACACCTGACTGCCACTACATTTCTACACTGGATTGGGGAAGGGGCAGACCTGTCTGATTCCACATGTTTACATAGGAGTGGGGGGTGCACCTGACTGTTACTACATTTCTACATAGGATTGTGGGGGGGCACATCTGACAGTTTCTACATTTCTCCACAGGAGTGGGGGGGCACACCTGACTGTTACTACATATCTCTGCTGGATTGGGGGTAGGGGCACACCTGACAGTTTCTACATGTCTACATGGGATTGGGGGGGGGGCACACCTGACTGCTACTACATTTCTACACATGATTGGGGGGGGGCACACCTTACTGTTTCTACATGTCTACATAGGATGGGGACACACCTGGCACTTGTACATATTTGCTATGACTGTACCAGTATGTCAAGTACTCCATTTCATTCTGCATTCTAACCTATCATGGTGACTAGAGGCATATCAGTGTACTACAGGTCTTAGCTTTGGTTGCCCTACATATTAATGTCTGACTTACTACCCTTCAGAACTAACATCCTACTGCCTGACCTGCTGTAGTCTGTCTGTGTAGGTCTGGGGGAGAGGTTAGCCATAGGCATCATTCAGAAGCCATAGTACAGGCTCTGTGTTTGTCTACACCTGTCGTGCTGGCTGAGACTGTTGTTGGGTTTGTGAACCTCCCTGACTGGCATGTGTGAGTCATATGGACACAAATGTTGCCCATCATATTACCTGTAGTAATTTTTGTCATCCTGTATAGTACTGGTTACTATGGTGACTCCAGTATTTGTTACAGATGTCATGGTGCCACTATGGGTGTCTACTATCTGCTGGCATACCATTCATCCACCCAATTCACTTGCATGCTCACATTCATACCATAGATACAGGTAACGAGACATTCTACTCCATTTGGCAATTGGTAGGTTGATTGACTTACCTAGTGGGTGTGCCAGTATTGAGGATGGTGCTGGAGGGCTGCCTGAGTCGGATGCACATAGTACACTCTCTATACATGGTTGAGCACAGGTAGTGTCATGTTTAACATCCCATTTACTGTATGCATGAGTCAGAGAGGGGTGTCATTCCCTGGGTCCCTACTGTATCAGTGTATGTGCTATGCATTGTCTCTTTGCCGAGGCCAGGGCATACTGGGCTCACCTCCATCTGCCTACTGGGGCATTCTCAGGTTGTTCCTCCTCCGAGTGACTCTGTGCCTGTGCAGGTCTTGGCATTGTTGGGGGGCTGTGTGGTCCTGCCACGTGCTATTCCTGCTGCAGCTGTTTCCCCAGGATCATATTATTTAGCATGGCACATACCATGAAAATTTGAGTACATGTAGCTGGTGAGTACTGCAAGGCTGCATCAGATGTGCTCAGGCACTGGAACCATGACTTGAGCATCCCAAACACATGCTCTATTATAAGTCTGGTCTGTGCATGTGCCTCATTATGACATTCTTGTTCAGGTGTGTGTGCATTTTTGATGGGTGTCATCAGCCACGGCTCCAGTGTGTACCCAGCATCCCCTCACTAGGTGACTGTAAGGGATGTCCCCATTGACAAATCTCTGGTACAGCTGCGTCAGATGACAGATGTGGGAATCATGATAGCTTCCAGGGCAGACAGCACACACATTCATTATAATGCCCTGGGCATCACACACAACCTGGCAGTTGATGGAGGGGAGGCCTTTGTGGTTGATGTAAACTCTACCCTGATCACCGGGTGGTGCTTTGATGCACATGTGCATGCAGTCTATAGCACCCACTACCTCAGGGTATTCTGCTATTTGGTGGAAGAGACGCATATTGCTTGCCAACACCTCACAGGTGTTGAGGAAATATACATGCTCACTGGCATGTGCTGACATGGCATCCAGGAACTGGTGGAATACTCTGGATGCTGATGCCTGTGAGATCCCCATAATATCCCCAGTTGAGCTTTGGGAGGTACATGTGGCTAGTATTCCTAGGCCTACACATACCTTGGTATCCACTGGGATGGGTACCCCTTTGTCAGTTCGTTGTGTCAAGTGTGGCTGGCACAGCTCAACAATTTGCTGTAGGAGGTCCCTGTCCACTATCTCCAGCTCATTTAGCCCCTGGTAGGTTAGCCTGGGTCTGTACACTCTTCTCCGTCTCCTCACTGTGGGTTGGTCAGCAGCATTCACATCCTCATCATCCTCAGTCTCTTGCACATGTTGTTGTATGATGCCTGCTGCAGCTCCTATAATTTTCTAGTTTTGTTTGTTAAAAGTTCCCCGCTTGTATACACCGGTGGTGTACAGTATGGGAAAAACAAGAGGGGAAGGTTTTTGCATAGTTTATAATAGTGTTCTGGGCTGGTCTGCTGCCTGTGTAATTGGCTAATTCTGATAAATTTCACCTGCCAGCTATGCTAGTTCTCCTTGATTAACTTCCTACTACTGTTTTCCCTTCCCATTGCCTTTCTGGTTAAGCCCAGGGGAGTGCTGTGCTAACACAGTGCTCAAATGTGCACAGAGTTGCTATTTCCAGGTTTACTTTTTTTTATTTGAAACCTGGTGTGTGGCACGCACACCTGCTTAAGCAATGTAAAGAGTGCTAGGCAGATTCAGACACACCACATTGCCTAGCTGTGCTAAGCTAGGAGCAAACCTAAGCCACGGGGCTCCAATCCACTTACAGTATGCCTGACACACACCCCTATGATGTCAGCTAACTCCTAGGCTTGCACTAAACTATTCCTGCTCTTACACTGTTGGGAGCTGACTAGCATGCTTGGGAAATCTGGGAATCACTATCATTCCCCTCATTTGCATAGGATTGCCTGCTAATGCATAGTTAAACGTTTCATACTGAGCCTCCCCCCTTAGCAACTACTACTCACTGGCCATGTTGTCTTCTACCTGCCATTGACTTGCATGGCAGAATACTGATTTTAGTTAGAATGCTTAATTTAGGTTCATTTTGTTATTTTTTTCCCCGATCCCGTTTGTGTGCCACTGCCCTACACTTAAACAGCCGAGATTTGCTAAAAAAAATAAAAGTTGCTTTTTTTTTCAACTGTTTGCAATGCCAATGGCCTTATACTTGTCCATTTGCATGCTTCCTGAATGATATGCACCCTTTATTTGGAGCTGTCACGACTCCATTTTGGAATTTGCAGAAATGTACTCCATTACTGGCAGAGTACATTTCTGCAGAATACACTAGACCTGCACGGCCAGTTTCCAGCTTCCTGGATTGCAAATTCACCTCATTTGCATGGATTTCTCCTGCAAATAGGATAATTTGCATACAGGGGATGAGTCCATGCAGGATTAGTGCAGGAGCGCTTGTGCATGCCCCTACAGGCTATTCCTGTATTGCACGGCAGACATCTTGCCTACTGGAGATCTTGCACTGATCATGTATGCCGTGCAAGGCTTGCAGAATCCGGAGGATTGTATTTAAGGAAATGCATTTAATGATTTAGTGAGCACTATTTGTTTAAGATGTTTAATGTAAACTAGACTATTTTTAAAGTAGACATAGAATATCAACATAAATTAAAAGAATGACAGTTATCTGTGATCCATGTTTAACTTGTAAAAATGTGAATGTTACTCTAACATTCCAATAATACATTTTATATATGTAAGAAAATATATATTTTATACTTTGTTTATAACATAGCATAACTTTCCTGGGTGCTATTGCATGTCAAGAATACTATCAGTAGCAAGCATTCAGAACTATGTAATAACTGACAGTGGTTTAGAATGCAATTCACTCCCCCAGATTTACTAAACTTCCATGCAGGACTAGCTTAGTCCTGCATGGAAGTGCCTGCTTAGGAGCAGGATGGCAGTGCACCATGCACAATAACAATACACACTGCCTGAGCTCCTAGGCTTACACAGAGCATGTACGAGTGCAGGGGGCATGTCTGAGAGCAGATATCTCAGAATAAACATGCCCCTGCAATGTAGAATAGGAGAAAGGGGTAAGGAATGAACAAAAGTGGTCACAGGTGTCTGCATATACCCACCAATAGTCCCCTATGTGTACAACAGCAACAATACATAAAAATAAAATGTAGAAACCCATTTGTTTTCTTTTAAAAATCCTATTAAATCTACCCGTAGGTGCATGGGTGTACCCATCACTTAGCAATGGTTAAAGATGCTGAAAAGGCTGAAGAGGATAACAAGGAAGATATATGCAAATAAAGCAGCACAGCAATAGTGTAGTGGGCAGAGCAATCGTCTAACGAGCAGGCATTCCCAGTTTGAGTCCCACTGCAGCACAGTCTATTTTACATGGCAAAGCACATTATAACCAATATTTGTGTTGCAAAACCCACTAAATAACATACATTTATGAACTGGAATACTGCAAGAAATGCACGTGAAGTGTCAGTGTCAGAATGAATAAGGCATTAGTAAGCAGGTTTAACCACAAATAAGCAATAGTAAGCATATGTAAGCACTAGTAAGCGTGGTTAAGCCTGCTTGTATGGTGGTAAGCAACGCCTACACTGGTAAAGCAAATCTGAAGCTAACTCTCTGTAAGCAGATGTAACGGCAGGTTAGCAGTACTAACCTCCACATAAACCCATACACACCCGCTTACAACTGCTTTAAAGTGCCTTAACCACTCTGTATCCAATGGCACTTGTTCTGCCCAGCAACAAAATAAACAGCCTCTGCTAGGCTCAAACACAGGACCCCACATACAATAGTTAAAGTGATTTACCACTAAGCCATGTCAGATATACACAACCCTGATGTATTCAAAACATATCAACCAGCCCAGTCATTCAGCAGTACAAAGAATTTATTCCAACATGTAAATGTATCTGTGAGTAAATATATTAATATCTGAACAGATACAATATATCAATATATATATATATATATATATATATATATATATATATATATATATATAGAGAGAGAGAGAGAGAGAGAGAGAGAGAGAGACACACATCTGTAGATAGCAGTGGTAGATTGACAAAAACAAATATGCCCACATGCACCATTAATGGGGATGAGACGCCCCAAACAATATATGTCATGTACAAATAGGCATACCCCCTCACCACAGCCAAACACATCTGCCCTGCAATACACTACCAAGTGTTACAGATCCCATAAGCAGGAACTGACAGGACATGTGGACAACATGTAAACAGTACTACAACCCAGCTGTATGATGTCAGGCTGGTATTGGTAACATATCATGCAGTACAGTCTGGCTCCCATAGGAAATGTAAAATATGGAAGCTATCAACATCCCCAGGATACATATACACAGACACATATATGCAGATACGGATATATATATATATATATATATATATATATATATATATATATATATATATATATTTACATGTGACTACACAGACACATGCAGAGACATATACAGTAAGATATATATGTAGAAAGTGCACACAATATGGAACAGCCACTATTCCTACAGTTCACACCTGAACAACTGGACGCTGTATGGGCCACCCATACAAATACAATCGTTGCCTGCAACATATACCCACAGATAGGTCATAGAAAAAACACCACACACAGGTTTGCAGAAATGGAAAACCTTTATTTGTGTACTATTACAATTCTACGTGCTATGCCATATAGTTGTGCAGACACTTACATCCATATAAACAGAGTAATGCAACTGTGAAGCAGTTATACTAATACAGTAGTCTGGAAAGTTTAACAACTGTTGCTTTCCAGGACAATGCCTTCATATGGTACAATATCAAAGACAGACTGGGCCACAGGATACAAAACAATCAACAGTATGTAATGCAGGTGTATAGTTCAGCAGCCTCTGTCTACACTCTGTACAAAATCACTAGGTGCTGAAGACTTCAGTTGACCAAATGGGATGTAACTGTTACATAACAAGGCACAACTGACACCATCACAAGCACACTGACAAACAGAACAGTCTTGTATGGCAGGAGGCTGTAGGCCTGCATTAACCCAATTTATGTAAGTAATGTAAATATAAGTGACATATACAGCACTGTACTTTCAGATACCTTAAGGCAGCTCACCCCTGATGCCCCCACATTTTGTAACAGCCTAGGTCAGTTATGGTGCACCCCCCCCCCCAGACTCAATACCTCAGGCCCATATACCAATGTTACATACACTGGCCTCTGGAGTGCATAAGGGCACACATGTATTGTTTTGGTGAAGCCCACACGTATATGGCCCCAGCACCACTGTATGTGTGTGGGATACAACCGCAGTGGACTGATGGCACCAATGGCAGTGTGAAATATACACACAGCCCACTACAGAACAACCTCTGACAGCATATCATATGTGCAAAGCTTGGTATGTAGGTGGAGTACGGAGGCTGGAACACAGGCCCATATGTGGGAAACTGTTGCCATACACTAAGCAAGTTGCTGGTGTTACAGGATAGTCTGCAACATATCCTTAGCCAGGGAATTGAGGTTAGAAACATAAATTGATGTAGCCATGTACTGATAGCACTCAACGCACACCCTGCCAGTGAAATATCTGACACAGGACCTGTGTGGTGGACAAACAAAACATGATAGGCACACCTCTGGCCACCAACAGGATATGCCCACAGTTGAGAGCAATGCAGACAGACTGCATTCCAAGGTAAACTAGTATGTACACACACACACCCTGTAACACCAGTACTATACAAAGCATAACACAACTCTATTCATACTCTGTCTGTAGTTCTGCAACCTCCTACAGATATGTAGCAGGCCTAAGTGTGCCAGTTCCCATGGAAGAGGTACTGCTACCTGCTATCTGTAACACTGATGTCCACACACAGGAAGGATGTCCATCACACAGGAAAGGTAAAGGGACCACGCCCACATGATGTAGGGATTTATAGTAGGTGGTTGCCATGACAGTGGTAATTGGAAGTCCTACACAGCAAGCTGCATGCAGTTAGCAAGTGAAGGACATTGATTGGCGCAGAAGCCATCACCTGGTCAAGTGCATCACTTACTAAAGCCAGGCTGCAATCTATCCCAAACAGCTCAATCCATTCACAGGAGAGATAAAGCAAGCAAGCTAAAACAAAAGTGGAAAAAAAGAAAACTCTCAGAAAAATTACCGCTGAAAACACAGCCATCTACGCAGCTGCCAGTCATTAATACATCATTCCCACAAGAGGGATGTGAATTATATGTGCATGTATTAGAATGTCGTACCTGGTCCATCGTAATGTGATAGATGATGTGGAATGAGTTATATGTACCAGCAGGTGTTGTGATGATGGTCACTTGAACAACTGCTATGGACAATAGTGTTTGTCCTTGTGGGTAGAAGGCCATAGCTGTTAACTGTGCAGGTCAGCACTGACAGACAGGATGTAAGCCATCATAGTGTGTGTTTTTTAATGGGGATTATGCATTTGATGTGGCCAATAGCCAGTGGTGGAAGTAATGCCAGTATGATGGACACGTGGGAGCCATGGACCACCTCTGGCAGGATACCCAGGTGAATCGGTAATGTAGCATGCCGGAATGCCATAGGTGTGTAATAGGGTTACCTGCAAACAGGTCCCACATATTCCCCACTAATGTCAGGCCATGTCCATATGTGGCATCTGTCTGTGTTGTAGCAAGGCAGAACAGTGCAGCTGTGCAGGAAGGTGTCATGAGATTGTATTGCTGATGTCTGAATGTACCCCATATATAGGTATGCATATGTGTACATACATCCCAGATATAATATATAAGGTTAAATGTATATCAGCATGTATGTCCAGAAATATACATATACCCAGGTGTAGACATATATATGTACACATATATATGAATTCACATATATCTACACATATATAGATATATACCTATATGCAAATGTCTACATCTGTACAAACACACACAAATAGATATGTATGGAAAGACATGTCCCCTATAGGACTACCACAATAATGTGTGCTGTGTGCGAGGCAGCAGCACACATTGCAATACACACAGATATCAACAGCAGGCAGTGTGTGCACCATGGATGGGTATGTCACATGTTAGTCCTGTCCTAGCACCACAATGCCCCCGCCTGTGAAGTATGCAATGGGAATATGGGGAAGTATGGCAGATACACACGTGGAGCTGGTCAGGATTAGTAGATATAGAGGACAGTCTACAGGGGTGGTATGTGACACGTGTGGTGGGTAAACACCATGGATGGTGTGTGTGGTCCATAATGTGGATACCCTATGGTCCCCAATATGGGCACAATGGGAACAAGGCTCCCACCAACTGCCACTCACAACAGCAGTCCACGTTCTGAAGGTGCCAGGTCTGGCGGTTGAGCAAGAGGAGCATGTTGGCCATGTGAATGTGTACTTGGTGCCTAAGACTCATGTAGCACATCCATCATGTGTCTGTGGAGCCTGGTATGGAACAGACCCTAGACCTGAGCTCAGGGGACAGGAACATGTTGGTGTGTGCCCTGAGGGAGGGCCAACATCCCCTGGGTGGTTGCACCTGATGGTATTGCTGTAACAGTACATGAGGAGGCCCCAGGTTGGCACACACATGTGATGTGACCAGGTATCCTGGTCAGATGGGTGTGGAGAGGTGGATCAGCTGGCCAATGGAACATATACATGTTATTGTGTCACTGTCATAGTACATATGTTGGTAGTAATAGTCTACACAATCCCAATACATGTTCATCAGCATGCATTGAACCCCCTCCCAATAACACACTGTCAAATATGCAGCAATCTCAGAGCAGCCATGCCACTGGCATATATGTAACCATAGTGGCCTTGACAATGGCATGCAAGTGAATAGTCTGTAACAGGCCAGCAATGTTAGTGTCCACACAGGGGACATGGCTACAATCACGTAGCAGAAGGTGTGGTACAATACATATCTGTCAAAACGGTAGTTAAGCTGTAGCCATACCTAATGAGTTGTGTGTATAGTCTGTTGTAGCTGATATGGTGGGGGGGGGGTGACAGAGATGTGTATTACGAATTGTGGTAACCTTGCCATATGAGTCACTCAGGCCTGTCTCCATCCTCATGTTTTTCAGGCATGATGGCACACATCAGTTTGCCAGTGTACAGTGGAAGAGAATAAGGTCATTATCAACCACCTGGTTCAGCACTACCAGGTTCTCTTTGGCAGGACAGCACATGACCAGCAGGAGCAGACCACCATGTGGGACGATTTAGTCCACAGGGTCAATGATGTCAGCCTGCATAACTGCAGTTATGAGGAGGTCCTGCATCATTACAGCGACCTGCTTCTCAATGCCTGTTGGCGTGCTGCCGCAGTCAAGGGGGATCACCAGAGGGTCACCACAGGGGTCCATGCTATGCATCTCCCCCTGACATGTGTGGAGGAGCTCCTGGCCATCCTCGTGGCACCTGTCCGTCTGGAACACCATCAACCACTGGATCCCTTCGTGGAGGTGGGTGTGACCCACACACCAGCTGAGGATCATGCAGCTAAGGAAACAGGGCACATCAGTAGACCACTATTGTATAAATATCTGCAGTGGTACAGGTAGATCATGCATATCTGATATGTCATACAAATATTCCGTTGCTGCATTGTAGTGATAAACAGATGTCAAACTGTGGTAGTATTGTGGGAATTTACAGTTGATGCATTGTAGTAATGCACCCAGCCTGTAGCAGCATCACAGGTGTGGCCACTGACATTGCATCTCTCACCCACTTATGTAGGCCCCTCCGGGGTAACAGCAAGGCAGCAGCCTGTAGCTGGTGAGTATGTCTTATGCAGATGCACGCCAACACACTGAACATGTAATGGTGATTTTATATTCCATGCACACATCTAACACACCTACCCTAAATGCATGCTGTACATGCGCATGTATTGTTGCTGTGAAATGCATGGTCTCACAGGCAGAACATGATGGGGTATTGAAAGGGTATGTCACACACCTGCACGACAACTAACATCCTGTCATTGCGGAATGTATCCACAGGGGATAACATACTGTTGGTAGACATGGCCTAAAGTAGTGACATGTTCTGAACAACACCCATATACAGTGCAACACCAGTGCACATACCTGCAAGACAATGCCAACTGCTGCTGAGATACACTATGGCATACGGCATTACACTAGTCCACATTATCAGCTGGGTCTAAGCTGCAACATGTGGTGTTCAATGTATGGGACACTGCAAGCTGACACATATGTGAAGGGCTCACCTGTCATGCATCTGCATAAATACTGAGGGGGGGTCTCAGCATGAAACACCAGTGCACTGCAGCAGGGATCCTAAGGATGGTAGGAATGGCTCTATCTGCATATAGTCAGGTCCAAGACCTGAGGCAGCCGTAACCCTACCCACACTGCAATAGTGATGGCATTGTGTGAACACCATGGGATGTGCACATGAGTAGACCTTGCAATCATGCAGAATAGGGGGACATGTGTAGGGTAGGCTGAACATACACTGGCAATTGTAGAAGGCCCATGCTGGTATACCCCTGCCATGAGCAGTGACTGCTGTAGTACACACAACAAGAGGTGTGATAAATCATCATGATAAGGGTGTGCACACATATCCCCACATGGTGTGTATGCACTGCAGTCAGCAGCCACACACCTACACAATCTGTAGACACTGCATGTGAAAGTAGAGGACATATGTTACATACTGGGCTTGTGTACAGCTTAAGATATGCAGTGTTGTGGTCCAATGGCAGATCACAGATGTTTGTGTAAAAGCAATAAAGGTCTTTACACCCCCATAGCCATGGTATGCTCTGATGGTTGTCAGTGTAAGCATTTTTGCAGTGGCCATACATGGTCTGTTGATGTTGACAGCTGTAAATCAGGCATCAGGCATTCACCAATGACAATAGTCCACATATCATCCCAGGTATGTGTTGCTGAAACACATAGGGGCTGTGAGAGGTACAGCTGTCATAACTGACACAGTACTACACATTTTGTAATGGGTTGTACACCTGTGAGTTGTGGTGCACAGTAGATGGCAGGGTGCAGAACAGGTGCACAGCAATAATGTGTATGTTGGTGCAGTGGTAACTAGGGTAAGGGGCATCACCTAATCACAGCACATGCATCATACACATGTATACCATTGCTAGCATGGTGTAAGTATAGCTGAACTGCAAGCTGTTCTGTACCATATGTTCTACATGTTGGCAGATGGGTAATTGGAGGACTGTGTGTATGATCATTGTGCAACTTCACCTGTATGTGTGTGTGTGTGTGTGTGTGTGTGTGTGTGTGTGTGTGTGTGTGTGTGTGTGTGTGTGTGTGTGTGTGTGTGTGTGTGTGTGTGTGTGTGTGTGTGTGTCTGTGTGTGTGTGTGTGTGCATCCTGGTGGTTAGTTAGTTTGCCTGCAGGGTCACTCTGGTGAAGTGGTGGGAGGTAGATGCATGTATGATGCATGTGTGCATGTGTGTGCTTGTGTGTGTGGCCATGTATGCACATGTGTGATTGTGGGGTGTTCATACGGCTGTACTCCCACCTTTGGGACCGTGCAGTACATGGACATGGAGTGCCACATTGCTCACCAGGAATACCTGTCATGTACTCACAGGACAGCAAATAGTATAATATGGCCTGTAACATGGAACAGTCATCCAGAGGGAAGGTAGACTCCAGGTACAAACTTAATATTGATGTCAGCAAAGAGGTCACCTACAGCCCACGTATGCAGCTCTACAGATGCATTGGAGAAGTAACAGTCAACACCAGGGTGTGTATGCAAATACTACAGCTGACACATGATGGGCCGACAGAGCAGTATATCTGGCATGTACTGAGCATTACATACACATGACTCACCAGTGGGAGCTGTTATGCGTACAACATAGTAGACCACACATATAGGGGCCATGCATATAATTCCAGCCATACAGAGGGTGCATACTGAATGACAGCATTGAGGCCATGTAACTCCACTACACACAGGTCATGCAGGTAATGTAGCAACAGGCCTTGTGTTGTGCCCACTTGTGTGGGCATTTAGAGGACTGTGATACTAATGAGTGATATCAATGTGTGTATGTTGGCAAGTGTGATGCAGGATGGGGTAACACATGGACATAAATGTGGGACTGTCTGTAAAGTCATGGACAGGTAGGTATTACAGAGATGTGTGTGTGTGTGTGTGTGTGTGTGTGTGTGTGTGTGTGTGTGTGTGTGTGTGTGTGTGTGTACTGTTAAGCAATGCTGTATAGGTTTTAAAGTGTGGTTATTGTTTTCCCCCACACGTGGCAAGGTAGGTCAGGGTCCCTCCTGCACCCAATCTGATGTAGGTGTCCATACAGCCACTGATGATAATGATGATAATGTTGAGACACAGGTGGGGTTGTCAGGGGCCAACACTGCGCCAACATTTGACATCCCCCCTTTTAGCCACCCCACCCCCCGCAGACAGTTACAGTGCCTATACACACCCCTTCACCAGTGGCTATAGCAGAGGAACAGCTGGCATTTAGTAGCAGTGAACAAGAAAGTGTGGTAGCTATACCTACTGTGTCTACTTGCAGCAGGCATAGCCAGATGTCTGGTAAGCTGCCACATAGATGGATGTCCCAGGGTGCTTGTGGTAGGGCCACTGGACATCATGCCCCTAGCATAGGCAACATAGCTGCAACCAGCAGAAGCATATTCCAGGCGGTAATGGTGATGCAGGCATGTTTTGAGCAGTACACCAGACCGGTAGGCTGCAGAGGGCTGCACTCGCATCTGAAAGCGACAACCTCTGTGAACTCTCAGGTGCCATCTGTGCTTCTACCAAGCAAGCGGATAGATGGCATGATGAGATTATGGCCCTCATCAGCTGTGGTGTGTCCGTGCTTCAACATGTGGTGGGGATGCGGTGATGCCCGCATGGACATGGGCCAGCAACACCAACAGCTAGCACTCAATGTGGGCATTCTAAGACACCAAAGGGCTCCCATAGTAGCAGTAGCAGCCCCAGCAGTGCAGGGGGTGTGCTGTCCACACCACACCACAGCAGGTCATGTGCACATGGTCCTGGCCAGTCCCAGGAGGGATATGGTACCAGCGGACAAATGTAATCAGCAGGTGAGAGTAGCACTTCAACACCTGTACCTGCACATGCCCACGGAACCCCTGGCAAGCACAGTCCACATGTCCATGGCCGGACGCAGTGAACTGCACACCCTGCAAGGTATGGTCTGCCATAAACACCTGTGGAGGGCAGCCACAAGGCAGAACTGTGTGCATGCATACCCACACACTATGCAAACACAGCTAGGGCAAGCTCATACCTGCACACACCACATCATCTCAGCCAACTCCCCAGAGTACACCCCTCACCCACACACATGGTGTCAAATGTATGTCCCACCCTCGGCCTCTGGCAGACCAACACCACAAGCTGTGCATATGATACCTGTGCCCCATCTCTGTCATCCATAGCATCAATGCAGGGATAGGCTGATATGGTTCTGATGCACACAGTGACTGTACACCAGTGTACCACAGACCTGCAGTGTAACATGTTGTAGGGTGTAGAGTGTGAGGCATATTTGGCAGGTAGTGTAGCCATCCAGCAATGATGCCTTCTAGCTCTTATTAGCACTGCTTGGTTGTGGTCTCTATACTGATATGCAATTATGTTGTAGGTGTACGTGTCAGCACGAGGATGGTCTGCAGTCATATTGCACAATGGGGTATGTCACTGTGCTGACACCATAGCAGTGACATATCTGGGGTACAGTCAAACACATTTCACAGGTTACTATACTGGGTATTGCCTGTGCCACATGGACAGGTGGCCCGCTGAGGCGTGTATACCCTGCAACCTGATGTAGACCTATCCACATACACGCACACTGTTACTTGCCAACACTGGGACTAGACCCCTACCTAGCAATGTTGTGATACTGATGTGTGTGGCTTATATTGCACAAACACTGACTTAGCCACTCTGTATCCAACATACTTTGTTCTGCCCAGCAACAAAACGAGCAGCCCTTGCAGGTCATGAACTCTGGGCCCTTTACACTGAAGTCACAACACATGACCACTATGCCATAACCACTGTAGGGACAGCTGTTGTGTTACCAATATAGCTGTCATTACGCAAATTGAGTGGTATTGAACCCCTGCCTTTACGTTCTAGATTGTGTAGACCTTGTCATTAATATAACTGTTGCATCACATATGTTGTTTTATTATAATGTACACATAGCAGAAACATACAGTGGGATACATGTGGGAGGGTATATACAACTGTGATGTTTACTCATGACAGGTATATGGTTGTACACATATAGGTGTATAGATGTCTACATGTACATACACAGCTATACACATACATATGTCTGTATACACATCTGTATAGTGCTACATATATATGGCCACGTGTACACCTCTTCGTATGTACATATGTATACATATCTGTATCTATATATAGCTTTATAGGTTCATAGGTAGATACTGGGCTATCTGCCCGAAGGCATATATTAGCCCAGCCACATTGTACGGCATTCACCGCCCCTTTGGTTAGTTCCCTAGGCCCTTGATCTAGCAGCTAGTACCCTTGGCCGCTATCTAGTAGAGCTGTTGGTATGATCCCTGGTGTGAACTTTCTGTTACCCATCCACTCATCAAGGTTCCTCTTGAAGAGTGATAGTGAGGGGCTCTGTCTTATGTAGATCAGTACCTTGTTCCATAGCAGGGGAAGTCTTTGCAAATGGAATCTATTCCTCCAGCATGTTCTATTCATTGTTGTGCTAAGGTTAATATCCCTAGAGCGTGTAGCTCGAGTGGATTTGGTTTTGCTAAGATGGAGCATGTTCAACAGTTCTGGGTTGGACATGGCTCTTTATGTTAGGCAGAGATTGCCTCTGAGAAGGCGGTATGCAACAGAGAAAAGCCTTAGTTTTTTCAATCGTGCTGCATAGGGCAACTGTTTGAAGCCAGTAATCCTCTTAGTGAGGTACCTCTGTGGTCTCTCCAGCTGCTGGAGATGCCTAGCCAGGTACATTCCAATTGGTGCATTGTACTCAATAATGGGTCTGATGAGGGAAGAGTAGAGGGGCACCACTACATCCTTAGATCTTGATGCAAACCCTTTCGTGATCAGATGGGTCACATAGAAGGATTTTCTAACCACCTTGGCAACATGGTTATCAAAGGAAAGCTGACTATCTTCTTGGGTCCCTAGATCCCTTATTGCTACTTCAGATTTCAGGGGGGTTACCTCCAATGTGGTATTTCGCGGGTACTCTGTTTTTTCCAGAGGGGATTACTACGCATTTTTTAGCATTTAGCTTGAGATCATGGCTTTGACACCATGCATCAGTCTCGTTAAGGCCCTTCTGGAGGATATCCATGCTGGCCGGAGACTCTATTATAGCACCCACTTTACAGTCATCCACAAACTTGGTCAGCCACAGCCCATCAGTGCTTGCCTGTACTTCTGAGAAGTATATGCCAAACAGGAGGGGCCACAGGACAGAGCCCTGAGGCACACTGCTTGTTACTGGTCTGGATTCGGACATAGATCCTGCTACTCTTACTTTGTGGGATCTGTCTGAGAGCCAGTTTGCGATCCATCTTGTGACGTAAGGGTTTATGCCCAGGTTGGTGAGTTTATCAATAATACCCGAATGGGGAATGGTGTCAAATGCTTTAGCAAGGTCAAGGTAAGTCGTGTGTACCTCCTTTCCCTTATCTATAGCCTGAGTAACTGTCTCAAAGAAGCCCACCAGGTTCAGGAGAAATGATCTGCCCTTGACAAAGCCGAACTGTGTGAGGCAAGTGTCTGGAGGTTCCCAATATCTCCATTTACGAGTTCCATAATGATTTACTCCATTGCCTTACAGATCAGACTGGTCAGGCTTATTGGTCAGTAGTTCCCAGGGTTGATTGTAGGCTCACCCTTGCGCAGTGGAACCACCATTGCTGTGTTCCATTCTATGGGCACATATCCTGTCGAGAGGCTGAAACTAAACAGGGTATTCAGATGCAGGGTTAATTCATTTTGGAGCTCAAGTATGACACAGCCCAGGACACCATCTGGTCCCATGGAGGCATTGTTTTTAGCTTTAGATAGAACCTTATTAACCAACGTATCAGTAATAACTGTAGTTACACAATACCCTGGAACAGTAATAGGCCCTGAAGGTGGTGGTGGTGGTGGGGGGATTTGTACTGAACCTCTCAGCCAAGATGTTGGCAATGTCAGTGGGGTCAGTGTATTTTGTTCCATTTTGTACTAGCTCAGAACAGACCTGAGCATTGCCATTTAGGTTTTTGATGTAACCATAGAAGGCCTTATGGTTATCCTTGGCATCCTTGGCAACTTCTTTTCGAAATTGGCTTTAGTTGACTTGATGTGGGCCCTCAATTTCTTACTAAAGCTTATCAGGGAAGATTTTCCTACTTGAGATTTGGCCTTTTTTTTGTATAAGTCTCCTCCTTTTATTGTATAGTTTGCTTATGGCCAGGGTCCACCAGACTGGTTTCTTCTTGCTTGAGGAAGGACTCTTGGTTTTATTTGGGATAGCACAGTCCATGTAATCCTGAAGATGCATATAGAGTGCCTTGGTGTAGGATTCCGCATCCTGGATATCATTATCCTTCTGCAGGGGGATAGTGAAGCTTTTCACTTCTGACGCAAGTAGTTTGAAGTTTGCTTTGGAAAGGTTTTTTATGATGGTTTCTTTGACTGGGGGAGGTGGGGTGGGTGAGGATTTCTAGGGTTATCAGTTTGTGGCCTGATCTGACCAGAGAGGGAGTGATAACAGGTGTGGTACAATGGGCACCCATATTTGTGATGACTAAATCCAATATGTTGTCCCCTCTAGTGGGAGAACATACCAGTTGTTCGAGGGCATTTGAATTTATAAATTCAATGAACCGCTGGGCATAGGAGTAAGAACTTTGGTAGTTCGCCCAGTCTATACCAGGGTAGTTGAAATCACCCAACACTATGGTGTTGGATAGGACCTTTATATTTTACAATGCCTCAAGGAATGCTGAGTGAGCATCTTGGGACATGGTGGAAGATCTATAACAGGCTACGACTTGAAATGTGGTTTTGCCTGCTGATAGTTGTGCATGGATGATCTCTGGGGCATCATGCTGTGCCACTAACCTGGAGATTTGTACTGCGATCTGGTAACTGAGGCATGAAGGTATGGTATGAATTGTAACCTGGTAGTGCTGGGGTGCTCTCTGGATCCTTGAACCAGGTTTCCGTCGTTGCACAAACATCGATTTTCTCCATACTGAGGAGTGCCTCGAGTGCGTGCATTTTGAGGTTGAGACTTCTGGCATTGAGTAGCATTACCCTTAGTTTTTGGTTACCTGTGCTGGTTATGGTGGTTGGTTTGTCCTTTGAGCCTTGCCTAATAAAGGCACTATGGGGATGGCAATAGCCTTGGCCAGTATTTGAAAGCCTAGGGATGACAGGTGCAAACCATCTCTGGTGAAACAGCGAGGCTTGTCTATCATGTCATCCCAGGCAGACAAACACTGGATCCCCTTAGAATGACACCAGAAGCTTAGCCAATTGTTGAAATTGATCATTTTGTCTTTGTATTGTGGTATCATTCTAGGTGAAGGTAGTATGCTACTCAAGGTCAGGGTCATACCAGCTTGGGCTACATGATCAGAGAGCTCCTCAATGTCTCTTTTCATGTAGTCCAGGGAGGTACATCTTAGATCATTCACACCAACATGTACAATGACAGCGTCATACTTGTACTTGTTCTGGAGTGACCTAAGAGCCTGTGTTAAGTGGTGGATCCTAGTACCCGACAGGCAGCTGACAGTAACCTTCTCCTTGTTCAACCTGGTGAGTGGAACATCTGTGTGTCTTACTATAGAGTCTCCTATAACTAGTGTATTGGGTATGGTGTTTTTCCTTAGGGCTGTCGTGAGGCACACTGCTGAGGTGAATTATGTGTTTTCTGGCTTGTATTTGGAGGTGCAGGTTGCTTGCTTGTCTGCTTTGGAGGGCACTGTTTCTTTTTTCAGATTGGTACCTAGTGCCTCCGAATATGTTTTTGTGTATTTATGTGTATGTTTTGCTGGTGCTTGTTTTGTAGATTCATGCGTGACAGGTGGTGTGATGCAAGTGCATCCCTTATCCTCTTGACTGTCTGTTACAGTCATGGGTTGAGAGCGCTTAGCCTCCAGTCTGGCTGTGTATTTGCATCTCTCACAAGTGTTTGTGTCTAGAAGTAAGAGGAGAGGGTTGTCTGTATACATGAGGCAGTTGTGACATTGCTTCAGGATGCCCAATTCCACCAGCTGAACTGGAGAGTACACCTGAAGGTGACCTTTGGACATACTTGGAAAATTAAATTTCACCTGTCTTGCGGACAATTGAGGGTCTTATGCTGTATTATAATAGTGCTGTCTAGGAGATTTGGAAAATAATAGTGCTGTCTAGGAGATATGGACAAGTGCTGATTTGGGTTATGCAAGTGCTGCAATAAGAGCAGTTCATCTGAAGCACTTGAGTTGAGGCTTACCTAGTTCTAAGGGAAAATATGCAGCGCAGACTTTGTGGAGCCAGGAATAGTATAACCCAGCTAACTAGCGCTGCCCAACGCTGCTCTGTGAGCAAGACCGTGCAAAAAGAGAGTTGCAGAGTTTTAAGAGAGAGAGAGAGAGATCAAGGAGTTTGGAATTGACCAAAAATGGTAGTAACCACTCCTACAGGGACAGACAGGCTGCTCAGTGTTAACCACTGCCACTGGTGAACACAGAGACTTCCCTTTAGCCCAAGTAAGCACTGGCCTCCAAGAAACTTACAAACAGTTCAGAACAGCAACTCTGTAACTGAACTTTTTTAAATTATAGAAAGGGGGAAAATAGCAAGATTTTTTTGTTTTTTTGTTTTTGTTTAAAGATAGCAGAGACACACAAGTAGCAAACTAGTCAGAACAGTGCAATAAATGACCCCAACACGTGTGTGCTAGGCCAGAGGCAGGTAAAATGCAATTTTAAGAAAAAACTATTTTAAATTAAGTGTAACACAAAGAAATGCAATAAACAGGCTCTAGGCATGTTCTAAATACTGTTTCTAACACACATATCAATTTTTGAAAGCAAGAAAATGCCGAAAAGTAGACGGCAATGCAATTTTTCTAAGAAATAAATCAGAAGAAAATACTTAAAATCTCAAAAGTGGCTCTTTCTTCTCTCAGCATTTTCTCCTCTTGGTAGGTGCTTCAGCAACAACTATCTAGCCTGGAAAGATGCCAAAACCACGCAGCTGCAGGGTTTTAAGAGAAAGAGATCAAGGAGTTTGGAATTGACCCAAAATGGCCAATAAAACTACAGTTTCTAGGCAGCAACCACTCCTACAGGGACAGGCAGACTGCTCAATGTTAACCACTGCCACTGGTGAACAGAGACTTCCCTTTAGCCCAAGTAAGCACTGGCCTCCAAGAAACTTACAAACAGTTAAGAACAGCAACTCTGTAACTGAACTTTTTTAAATTATAGAAAGTGGAAAATAGCAAGATTTTTTTTTGTTTTTTTGTTTTTATGTATATATATATATATATATATATATATATATATATATATATATATATATATATATATATATATACAGGTATATGTATATGTACATATAGATATATGTTTATATAGCTATATATGTATGCACATCCTATGTGTACATATATGCCTAGTTATGTTGGTATATATATAGATATATATATATATATATATATATATATATATATATACACAGATATATAGATAGATATCTATAACTATATGTGCATGCATATCTATACCGATATACCTACTACTGTCAATATATATGTAGATATCCAAATGTATATGTGCATATGTATCACTATCTGTATATGTGTAGACATATATTGCTCTGTAGATATATATATATATATATATATATATATATATATATATATATATATATATCTGGGTGTGTATATGTATATCTATGTACATATACATCAGCAAAAACAAACCAGTACTGGATGAAGTGTCTCTCAAGAAAAATCCTGTATATATTCCAAAGTACAAAAGAGGCACACCACGATGATTCTTCAGCTTTTAATGAAAAATTAAAGCATCCAACATCCAACGAACAGCTGTAGAAAAAAGTGAGCGCTTTCATGTTTTAACAAACGCTTCTTCAGACTTAAAATACATCTACAATAATGCGTACTTATATACTCACAATTAATTGAATAATTGAAACAATTAAAATAATTCAAAATACACCACAGTCATCCCTATTTAAAGGTATATTGCTACGTTAATAGCTTATATATTATTTTATACTTTATCTTATAACTGTGTATGTAATACTCATATGTGAAGTATATCTATTAAAATTAGACATTTAAAAATGATGACTAATAAATAACAATAATAATATAATAAGAACATATTTATAATAAATAACTTCAAGGCAAACTAAGAATTGTTATCCCACATTTAACCCTGTCACATAAAGCAAAATTAAATTCATCACTTCAGTGCTATAGCAGGATAGAAGGATCACTATGCATGTATATATATCCATCTATTTATATTAAAAGCACATGTATAAAGATATATAACATGCATAAACTAAATAGACTTACTTACTATAAAACATAGATATTAGTGTCTATAAGGTTTCCCTTTTAGAAAAGGTTTAAGTGTTATTTTATTATTAAGGCCGTGACCTCTGTGTGCTTGTAGCCTTAATATCCATTTATTTTCCTTCTCTTCAGTTAGGTTTTTTATGTCACCTAGTCTATCTGTCTTATTAACCAACTCAAGCACTTGAAAAATGAATTTATGCTTGGATCCCAGATTCAATACATGTCTGGCTAAAGCATTTCTATCATCCTCTCTATTAATGGCATATATATGCTCCCTGATTCTCTCTCGTAACGTTCTATTGGTTTTTCCTACATAGAATGATTTACATAATAGACACTTTGCCAAATATATCAGGTCTCTGGATCTACAGTCAGCATATCTATCAAACTTAAAGTTATTACCATTATCAGGATGTATAAAACTATTTTCCTTTGCTATATAACTACATTGATTACAGTGTCTACATGGGAACGTACCTTTCCTTTGTGTTAAAGGAGCTGCCTTTGTGTTATTTTCATAGCAGAGTAACCTCTTAAGGGATTTCATGTTCTTATATGTGATATCAGGCCTATCACTTATAATATCTTTCAGCCTGTCATCTACCAATAACATTCCCCAATTGTTAGTTAAAATATTTCTAATGGTATTATTTCTATTGGTAAAAGGTATCACTATTCTATTCTTAGCTGTTCCTATCTTAGTTCTTTTTGTCCTATTACCATCTCCACTGGTTCTATGTAGGAATGGTCTACCCCTACCCTCTCTTTCCAGGGAATTGTCAGATAGACTAGGTGACATAAAAAACCTAACTGAAGAGAAGGAAAATAAATGGATATTAAGGCTACAAGCACACAGAAGTCATGGCCTTAATGATAAAATAACACTTAAACCTTTTCTAAAAGGGAAACCTTATAGACACTAATATCTGTTTTATAGTAAGTAAGTCTATTTAGTTTATGTATGTTATATATCTTTATACATGTGCTTTTAATATAAATAGATGGATATATATACATGCATAGTGATCCTTCTATCCTGCTATAGCACTGAAGTGATGAATTTAATTTTGCTTTATGTGACAGGGTTAAATGTGGGATAACAATTCTTAGTTTGCCTTGAAGTTATTTATTATAAATATGTTCTTATTATATTATTATTGTTATTTATTAGTCATCATTTTTAAATGTCTAATTTTAATAGATATACTTCACATATGAGTATTACATACACAGTTATAAGATAAAGTATAAAATAATATATAAGCTATTAACGTAGCAATATACCTTTAAATAGGGATGACTGTGGTGTATTTTGAATTATTTTAATTGTTTCAATTATTCAATTAATTGTGAGTATATAAGTACGCATTATTGTAGATGTATTTTAAGTCTGAAGAAGCGTTTGTTAAAACGTGAAAGCGCTCACTTTTTTCTACAGCTGTTCGTTGGATGTTGGAT
Organism: Protopterus annectens; assembly: GCF_019279795.1. Taxonomy (NCBI): domain Eukaryota; kingdom Metazoa; phylum Chordata; order Ceratodontiformes; family Protopteridae; genus Protopterus; species Protopterus annectens. The sequence goes on from NC_056746.1 coordinate 1,562,723,609, forward strand.
GCTTTAATTTTTCATTAAAACCTGAAGAATCATCGTGGTGTACCTCTTTTGTACTTTGGAATATGTACATATACATACCCATCTATATATGTCAATATGTTTATGTGTAATTATATACATATATATATCTATATATATATATATATATATATATATATATATATATATATATATATATACATAGATGATTATATGTACAGTTATTCTAATCATATGCCCTGGACATGGAGTTCAGCCCTACCCCAGCCCCTATAGTCCCGTCGCAGAGCAAGTGGATGTTAGGTATGTATAGCAGGTATATTGGTAGACTATTGCTACTGTAATTGGGATTGTCTTCACAGACGTAGTGTGTGTGGGAAGTCACATCTGCTTTCCACATGTATGCCATTGGCTAATGACAGACATCCTAAGGACATCCTAGTAAAGTACCACTGCTAGCACGTAATGCCCCCGTGGACTGCAGCACAGATACTGGCCGATATATGTTGACATTCTGAACACTTGTTACAGTCCAGAGGTATACACAGAACCCCTTTGTGCTAAACATGTGTACCATGCATGACAATATGGATGGTATCAGCAATGTAGATGAGTATAACACATAACAACTGGTATACATATACCACCATAGGTTATGCATTCACACACCCCTAACTGGCCTGTCACATAATAACCACTGGTACAATGGTGCCATAGCCACATACTACCCACTAGATAGTGGCATAAATCTGTACAGCATCCTACTGCTCTGTCTAACATACATGAATGTTAAGGGAGACCCGGCAGTAGTACATCCAGCAAGTATCTGCACATGACATCTCACTGGATAAGTACACTAAGCTGCTAGACATGTGACAATGCACTGTGCAGGCTACAGGCAGACTGGCTCAACACTGGCCTACATCTCCTATTGGGGAATGCACATGTACCTGCATATATAGCAGGCTCTGCAGGCATGTCACAGCACAGGGTAAGATACACCTGTATGAATGTACATAACCACATCCACTGTGAACACAGCCACAGCCACATATGCTAAGCTAGCATAAAGGTACATTATATGGACTATCTGCTCAACACCATCCTCATATGTGCCACTCACAGACTAACCCTACATATACTGGGCTGCTACATGGTGTGGTCTGCTGGCTGTCTGTGGTTTGGGACATGTGTGTGTATGGCCCTGCAAACATGTAAGCCAATATGGTAACATACAGTGGAGCAGTATGTAACATCAGATAGGACGAGACCTATAACAACGACATCAACCACAGTCTGTACACAGGCTAAAGAACATATTAATAATACACACACTGTCGACATTCACCATAGGTACACAAAGCTCAGTACTCTACAAACAACCATGGAATGTCCTGGTTATGTCATCAAATATAACCCGCACTGTACATAACATGTGTAGCATTCTGATATCTCACTGGCTTTCTATCAGATATGATGACACTAATGACATATGCACCTCTTAATGCACTACATATGTACAAAGATTGACAGAGTTGTGGCTGGAAGCACATACACAGGGCCAATATTGACATGTTGCTGTGATAACCTCATACATGTACTGTTGTAACAGGGTGTGTTGCAACATGTGTCCTATGAGGGATATGAAGTCAGTAACTGTCATGACTTTCACCATCTACATACTGCAATCCTCACACTACCTTCTGCAATTTACAGATATGTGCTCTGTGGGTAACACATGACGCCAAGGGCACAACACACTGCCCTGTCTGCAGACGACCCTGCAGATGCGGATTCCTCATAAACATAAAACTGACATCGCAGGTATTACAACATGTAGCACAGCCATATCCACACATACACTGTTAAACAAACATTACTCCACATGCAGTATAGCAGCACTTACAGTCTGTAGTTAGGTCAGGCACATCCCCATCCGGTGTGTTGCCCTGTTTCCACAGTGTATGTTGTTAGATGTAAATCCGCAATCCATCTGAGATGCTGTTTGCCAAACAACAGATCTAGTTCCTGCCCACAGTGAATGTAAAGGGCCAGCACCAATATGATGTTCCTAGATACTGGAGTGTGTTTCCATGCAATTGGCTGTGGGAATGTTACCACAGCTGTTCCACATGCACTCAGCTAGAGGAGGACTGCAACTGGTGCAGAGGCCATCAGCTGATCATGACCATCACTTACAAAACACAAGCTGCTGCCTAAGCAAAGTAGGTGTACATCTCCACATCCACCAGAGAGGGTGTGAGAGGGACAGACAGAGACAAAGTATGTTAGGGAAGGTGTGGGTGAGTAAACCTAAACATGTATGCAGTTATTGCATGTGCCACATAGCTTACATGTTGGTGAGCTGTCCAGACGTATATGTGCTAGTGATTAACATCTACAACACCATTGTGATACAGTAGGTGTAGCACATGAGCCTGTCCACATGAACATGTGTCAGCGTCAACACAGCCAAACTCTCTAAGAGACTCATACACATTGCCACACATGACAGGGTAACAAATACACTTCCTAACCAGTTACTTTGCCACAATACAGTAATGCATAGGTATCAAATGGCCCACAGGGGTTATCCTGGGGTTCTATGGTCAAAGTGTATGTGAAGGTGTCTGACATTAGAGACCATGCTTCAGTATGCCAATGGGGGTGGTGCTGGGTGTGAATGTGGTCGGAACCATCATGCACCACACACACAGACACAGGGTGCCAGTACTGGTGTGCATGTGTGCATTGCTTCACAGGTGTGTAGTGGTTGGCTGTGCCAGACAGCTGTACAAGGCTAGGTGAAGGGTATACCTTGACATCAGGCCACATGAGAATAGTCTGCATTACGGCTAAGGGGTGTAGTGTCTGGAATGACCCACACAGGTGGGTATTGTATTCACCATCCAGTCACCTGGGTTACTATTGTGCATGGCCAGTGCTGTGGAATGCTTGCCATGTACATGTTCTATACGCCATGACATGGACGGTCTCTTGGATGTGCACATGTCCCACATTCATGTGCAGTGGCATGTGGGAGTGTACCTGGTTTGTCTGGCCCATGTTGTGTACATATAATGTTATCATCAAATGTAACAGTCCAGCCCTCATGTGGTGGGGCCAGGTAATGGACAGCAGGTTGACCCTACACCTACATTGATAGCATGATACAGGTATTCCCTGGTGTCAGCGGCATCTGTCCATACAGGGCATGTGTATAAGGCATGGTATGTCCTTTGTGGGTCACATTTGATGGAACCACAGTTGTTGCAGGCGTCCAATGGGAAACATACTGAAGGCACACTGTCTGCAATTATGTGCCTATCGTGCTGATGGACAGGGTGCCATGCCCTCTGTAGACCACTGCATTCACACCAAAGTTACTATCAGTCTCCAATATGCAGTGTACTACACACATATTGGCTGTTGCCTAGGCATGTGTATGTGCATGAGACATGGGTTGAGAGTGTGCTCTGGGCAATACTGGGGTGGCTAACTGTGATTGCCTGGCCTTGATGTCACATATATGGGTATAGATTTGCACCCCAGCCTTTCAGCTATTTCACAGCATTTATCTCTGTACAGTGGACATTGTGATACCACCATATAAGAAATTTGCAAAACCCGCTCCACATTGGGCCCAGGTGTCACACACTCACACAGGATACGAGTTATTAACACACACACACACACACACACACACACACACACACACACACACACACACACACACACACACACACACCTGTCATATCTGGAAATAGAACCCCTACCTAACTAATTTATTACACTAAAGTACTACACAGTTACTGTATGCGCCATGAATATCACTGGAGTATTCCTTCCCAAAAGATGTATATCACATTGGCTGACATCAGCAGGATTGCCAAAGTCGAGCATTTGACATGTACTGAATCTGACTAGCCTAAAACGCATTGCTCCCCTACACAGACATTGGAACACACACAAAGCATCCACAACTTACTTGTGTGGATATAGAACCCCTAACAGAGATCGATATCACACTACAGTATGTTGCTGTTATAGGACGCACCACAGGGATTACTGGAAAACTACTTCCCCAAAGGTGTATAACACATTGGCTGACATCAGCAGGATTGCCAAAGTAGAGCATTTGACAAGTACTGAGTCTGACTAGCCTAAAACACATTACCCCCCCCCTACACAGACATTGGAACACACACAAAGCAGCCACAACCTACTTGTGTGGATATAGAACCCCTAACAGAGATCGATATCACACTACAGTATGTTGCTGTTATAGGACGCACCACAGGGATTACTGGAAAACTGCTTCCTCAAAGGTGTATAACATATTGGCTGACATCAGCAGGATTGCCAAAGTAGGGCATTTGACATGTACTGAGTATGAATAGCCTAAAATGCATAGCTCCCTACACAGACATTGAAACACCACAAAACTTCCACAACTGGCTTGTGTGGGTATAGAACCCCTAACAGAGATCTATATCACACTACAGCATGGAGCTATTCTAGGACACACCACGGGGATTACTGGAAAACTCCTTCCACAAACGTGTATAACACATTGGCTGACATCAGCAGGATTGCCAAAGTAGGGCATTGGATATGTTCTGAGTGTGACTAGCCTCTAATGCATAGCTCCCTACACAGACATGGAAACACACACAAAACCTCCAAAGCTGCCATGGGTGGGTACAGAACCCTACTAGGGGTCTGAATCACACTACAGCAGTACGCAGTCATGGCACGAGCTACAGAGATTACTGGACTACAACCTTCCCAGAGGTGTATTTCTGGGTGGATGACATCAGCAGCCTTATCAAAGATAAGCATTTAACTTGTAGGAAGTGTGACTACTCTAAAACACATTGCTCCCTACACAGACCAAGTCAAGCAGACACACAATTGCCATGTCTGGGATTAGAACACCTACCTACTTTATCACACTACAGCAGTAAGCAGTTGCAGGTTGCACTACAGAGATTACTGGGCTACAACCTACCCAGAGGTGTATTTCACGGTGGATGACATCAGCAGCTTTACCAAGGTAGAGCATTTAAATTGTAGGGTGTGTGCCTACCCTAAGAAGCATTGCTTTCTGCACAGACAGACACATACAAACACAGTTGCCAAGGCTGGGGTTAGAACTCCTACTTAACTAGTTTATTACATGACAGCAGTACACAGTTATAGTACATGCAACGGAGATTGCTAGCCTATCTTTTCCCCAAAGGTGTATTTCACAGTTGATGACATTAGCACAGTTGCCAAAGTGGACCAATGGAGGTTGTAGTGTCTGTGAATGGACTCAAAAGCATTGCTCCCTACACTGACAAAGGAACACACACACAAACATCCACACTTACTATGTCTGGGAATAGAACTCCTACCTAACTAGTTTATCACACTACAGCAGTACGCAGTTACAGAATGCACTATGGAGATTACTGAGCTGCAGCTTCCCAGAGGTGTATTACTAGGTGGATGACATCAGCAGCCTTACCAAAGTTGAGCATTTGAATTGTAGGGAGTGTGACTAGCCTAAAAAGCATTGCTCTCTACACAGACGCACATACAAACAGTTACGATGTCTGGGAATAGTACTCCTACCTAACTAGCTTATCACACTACAGTGGTACACAGTTACAGGATGTGCCACAGAGATTACTGAGCTACAGCTTTCCCAAAGGTGTATTTCACAGTGGATTACCTCAGCAGGCTTGTCATAGTAGGGCTATGGGGAGGGCAGTGTGTGTGCATGGGCCATAACCCATTCATCTAGATGTTGACACGTCACATGTGGGCACACACAGGGTCATATTCCACAGGTACGTGTATTCAGCTGCTAGATGACTACTTCCTTGTACAATCATGTTTCACAGCTGGCACATGCACCAATAGTCTGTAATGCTGACATATTGTTGGCTAGTATCTGCAGTGAGTGACATCTGAACCTCATGTGTTTGGGGCCCTTTGGCTGTGTGCTGGGTGGGACAGGCCTGGATAGCTCCTTGTCACAGTCAACCTCTTCCACACATCTCTGTACATCTACCTTTGGCTTATTATAGTATGTTGTCTTTACATATATGTCTGTATTCCTAGCCACTGTGTGTGCAAGGCATGTGTGGTGCATACTGATGAGTGTCTGCACTAACAACTGCAACTGCCAGATATGTCTGGCCCACTGGTGTTTGCAGACATGGCTTTCATGTGTTTAAGTGTGTGAGCATGCCCAGGATGGCCTTCTGTATTTAATGTGTGGATCGAGTCCAGGTAGTTTCTACTGCAGTGCTGACCTTGGTGTTGTACACCGACAGGTGGCATGCTGTTTCAGCAGGCTATCCATCAAGCATTTGGCAGTGACTGTTGCTACATGTCTGCATAGGATGGGGGGCTCAGCCGACTATGTCTACATTTCTACACAGGATGGGGGGCACACATGACAGTTATTACATTACTACATAGGGGACACACCTGTCTATTTCTACATTTTTACACAGGGTTGGGGGGCACACCTGACTGTTATTACATTACTATGTAAGATGTGGGGGGCACACGTGACACTTGTACACATTTGCTATGACTGTACTGGTATGTAAGGTACTCCATTTCATTCTGTATTGCTAACTATCATGCTGACTAGAGGCATACCAGTGTACTACAGATCACGGCTTTGGTTGTCCTACATATTAGTGCCTGATGTCCTACCCTTCAGAACTAACATCCTACTGCCTAGCCTGCTGTGGTCTGTCTGTGTAGGCCTGGGGGCAAGGTTAACCATAGCCATAATTCAGGGGCCATGGCACAGGCTCTGTTTGGGTTTGTCTACACCTGTCCTGCTGGCTGAGACTGTTGTTAGGTATGTGAACCATCCTGACTGGCATGTGTGGGTCATATGGACACACATGTTGCTCAGCACATTTCCTGCAGTGGTTTTGTCACCCTGTGTAGTACTGGCTACTATGGTGACTCCAGTATGTGTGCAGATGTCATGGTGCCACTATGGGTGTTTACTGTCTGCTGCCATAATATTCAGCCACCCAATTCCCTTGCATGCTCGCATCCAAACCAAAGCTACAGATAATGACACATTCTATTCCATTTGCCAGTTGACAGGTTGATTGACTTACCAAAGGGTGTGCCAGACTTGTGGATGGTGCTGGAGGGCTGCCTATGTCGGATGCACATAGTACACTCCCTATACATGGTTGTGCACAGGTAGTGTTATGTTTGGCATCCCTTTTACTGTATGTGCGAGTCAGAGAGAGGTGTCATTCCCTGAGTCCCTACTGTGTCAGTGCATGTGCTATATGTTGCCTCTTTGCCACAGCCTTGGCATACTGGGCATGCCTACATCTGCCTACTGGGGCAGGCTCAGGTTGTTCCTCCTCTGAGTCACTCTCAGTGCCTGTGCAGGCCTTGGTATTGGTGGGGCCTGTGTGGCCCTGCCCCATGCTGTTCCTGCTGCAGCTGTTTCCACAGCATCATATTGTGTAGCATAGTACATACCATAACAATTTGGGTACATATAGCTGGTGAATACTGCAAGGCTCCACCGGATGTGTCCAGACACTGAAACCATGACCTGAGCATCTCAAACACATGCTCTGTTATAAGTCTGGCCTGTGCCTGTGCCTCATTATGGCATTCTTGTTCAGGAGTGTGTACATTTCTGATGGGTGTCATCAGCCATGGCTCCAGTGTGTACCCAGCATCCCCCACTAGGTGACCATAGGGGATGTCCCCATTGGCAAATCACTGGTACAGCTGCATCAGATGCCATATATGGGAATCATCATAGCTTCTAGGGCAGCCAGCACACATATTCATTATAATGCCCTGGGCATCACATATGACCTGGCAGTTGATGGAGGGGATGCCCTTGCAGTTGATGTAGGCCCTACCCTGCTCACTGGGTGGTGCTTTGATGCATATCTGCATGCAGTCTATAGCACCCACTACCCCAGGGTAGTCTGCTATTTGGTGGAAGAGATGCAAATTGCTGGGCAACACTTCATGGGTGTTGAGGAAATATACCTGCTCACTGGCATGTGCTGACATGGCATCACGGAACTGGTGGAATACTCTGGATGCTGATACCTGTGAGATCCTCATGATATCCCCAGTTGTGCTTTGCGATGTACCAGTGGCTAGTATACCTAAGCCTACATATACCTTGGTATTGGATCTATATTAGAAGACCAAATGTTTAGATGATCAAAGACCTAAACATCGATCTTTTAATATTAATAATGGCGATCAGGTGAATTAACGCAGGGAAAGATTTCCCTTGGACGTTCTCCAGTGTTTGCTACTTCCCTACTTTTGAGCGATCTTGGAGTTGGTATATTAAGTTACAGGGGTGTGGGGGGAGGCTCGGGGGGCACAGCCCCCCTCTTGGGGGGGGTGTGGGAGCGAAGCCCCCCACTTAATTTAGATGTAAAGTAATTTTTTTTGTGTTGTGGCCGAAGGACATGTTTCCCTGGGACGTTCAACATTATGTGGTTCGATATTAGAAGATCGATGTTTAGGTGCTCGATCACATAAACATTCGGTCTTCTAATATAAACCCTTGGCATCCACTGGGATGAGCTCCCCTCGGTCGGTTTGGTGTGTCAGGTGTGGCCGGTACAGCTCAACAATTTGCTGTAGGAGGTCTCTGTCCACCCTATAGCGCTCCTCTATCTCCAGCTCATGTAGCCCCTGTAGGTTACCCAGGGTCTGTACACTCTTCTCCGTCTCCTCACTGTGGGTTGTTCAGCAGCATTCACATCATCACCACCCTCAGCCTCTTGCACATGTTGTTCTATGTTGTCTGCTGCAGCCCTTCTCATTTTGTAAGTTTGTTTGTTAAGATATCCCTGCATGTATACACCGGTGGTGTAGAGTGTGGGAAAAGCCAGAGGGGAAGGTGTTTGCTTAGCTTATAGTAGTGTCCTGGACTGGGCTGGGCTGGTCTGCTGCCTGTGTAATTGGCTGAATCTGATACATTTCATCTGCCAGCTAAACCACTTCTCCTTGATTACCTTCCTACTGCTTTTTTCCCTTCCCATTACTTTCCTGTTTAAGCACGCAAGTGCGCCACGCAAACAGAGTGCTAACATGCACACTGCTGCTATTTCCTGGTTTAAGTTCTTTTGTTTTCCTGTAAAACCCACTGCATGGCACGCACACCTGCTTAGGCTTTGTAAAGAGTACTACTCAGGTTTAGACACACCCCCCTAGCTTAGCTGTCCTAAGCTAGGGGCAAAGCCAAGTCACAGGGCTCCTCTCCGCTTACAGTATGCCTGATAACCCCCCCCCATGATGTTACCTAACTCCTAGGCTTGCACCATACTATTCCTACCCTTACACTGTTGGGACCTGCTTCATATGCTGGAGAAAACTGGGATTGACTATCCTTCCTCTCATTTGCATAGGATTGCCTGCTAATGCATAGTTACATGTCTCGCACTGAGCCTCCCCCCTTAGCAACCAATACTCACTGGCCATGTTGTCTTCTGCCTGCTATTGACTTGCATGGCAGAATACTGATTTTAGTTAGAATGCTTAATTTAGGTTAATTTTGTTATTTTTCCCTGATCCCGTTTGCGCACCGCTGCCCTATGCTTAAACAACCGAGATCAGCTAAAAAAATAATGAGTTGATTTTTGTATTTATTTTTTATGTTGGCAATGCCAATGGCCTTATACTTGTCCATTGGCATGCTTACTACATGATATGCAGCCTTTATTTGGAGCTGTCGTAGCTCCGTTTTGGATTTTGCAAAAATGTACACAGTTACTAACCGAGTACATTTCTGCAGTTAACACTACTCTTGCACGGACTGTTGAAAGATTCCTGGATTGGAAAACCACCTCATTTGCATAGATTTCCCCTGCAAATGGGGTGATGTGCATACCAGTGCTTAGTCTGTAAAGGAGTAGTGCAGGAGTGCTCATGTACGCTCCTGCAGGCTGTTCCTGGATCACATGGCAGACATGTTGCCTGCTTGTACTCTTGCACCGATCTTGCACTCCACGTAAGCGTTTGAAAATCCGAGGGACTGTCTTTTGTTTATTATCTAATTTGTGCTCTTTGACATCTTAGCATATGCTTCAAAATATTATGGTCATTTACTTTTAAGGAAGAAGTAACCTGGACAGTTCTTAGAATTTTCAGAACTCCTGCAGCATCACAAAAGTGCTCATGTTTGTTTCAAGCTGGTTTTCATAATAATGGCTTAAAAATGAGCAGTGCATGAGTTATAATTCACACAAAAATGCTTGCAAGTAAATCCAAGCCACCTTCACACCACAAGTTGACAGTGGCCTTTCTTTTGACACTCACATTGCTAAAGTGGTTAGAAAGACCTTCTACATTGCCCACCTGATCATGAAGGGATTCACATCCAGATCTAGTGAGGTCATTGTTCCCCTGTACTCTTCACTTATCAGACCAATGATCGAGTACAATGCCCCATTCGGGATGTATCTCACCCGACATCTGCAGCAATTGGAGAGACCCCAAAAGTTCCTCACCAAAAGGATAAAGGGACTCCAAAATCTGTCATATGCTGCCAGATTGAAGAAACTCCAGCTCTATTCAGTCGCATACCGTCTGCTCAGAGGTGACATGTGCCTGACATACAAGGCCATGTCCAACCCGAATTAATGGACATGCTCCACCTCAAAAATCCAAATCCACCAAAACCACTAGAGCAAGCGACTTAAACCTTAGCACGGATATAAATAGGACGTGCTGGAGGATAGATTTATCACTCAGAGACTCCCTATGCTGTGGAATAAAATCCCGGTCCATGTGAGGCAGAGCACCTCGCTGACTCTGTTCAAGAGAAATCTAGACCTGTGGATGGGAGATCGTAGGTTTACAGGAATCATCTCTGGGTCACTGCTGGACAGAGGCACAACAAACTAATGGGCACAGTATTTTTTCATATAAGGGGTGGCGTAAGCCACAATAATTTGGGCTAGGCTTATAAATGCCTTAGGGCAGATAGCCTAGTATAAACCTATGAACCTATGAACCTATGAACATCAATCCCTCAAACCCCTCCAAATGACCAAAAAAAACTTTCAAAGTATCCCAACCACTAAAAAGCAATTGCACACAAAGAAATAACATTTAATGATTCAACAAGCACTATTTCTATGAGATGTTTGATATAAAGCAGACTGTCATTTTTAAAGGAGGCATAGTATAAAAACTTGCATTAGAAGAATGACAGTTAAGAGAGATCCAAGTTTAACTTGTAAAAGTGTGAATGTTACTCTAATAATTTGATATCATTCCAATAGTAACTTTTATATATGTAAAAAGCTATATTTTTATACTTTGTTTATAACCTAGCATGTCTTTCCCAGGTGCTATTGCATGTCAAGTGTACTGTCAGTAGCACACTACTGGACCATTTTAAGAACCCAGAATGCAACTTAACATGCTTCTCTAGTGTCATTTGTTTCATCTTGTATTATATTTAATAGCACATTACTCAACTATGCCAAGATAACCCAGCCACTGGGGATGCGCAAGCCAGTGCATTTCTTTGTGCCGGTCCCAAGCCTGGAGAAATGGGGAGGGTTACATCAGTTGCATCAGGAAGGGCATCTGGCATAAACCTTCGCCAAATACTTCATGCAGTCACCAGTAAATATTTCCATACTGGATCGGTCGAGGCCTGGGTTAACAACTACCACCACCAGTACTGTTAGCCAACAGGGTGCTGGTGGAAATTGGGCTACTGTTGGTCAAAGGAGGAGAAGAGGTGGAAGGCATGGCCGAAGGCAGGAAGAGAGGAGAAAGGCTAGGGCTGTGGTAGTGAGGGTTGGAACTTTGAATGTTGGCAGTATGTCTGGTATGGGGAGAGAGCTAGCCGATATGATGGACAGAAGGAAGGTTGGTATATTGTGTGTACAAGAGACCAGATGGAAGGGGAGTAAGGCTAGGTGTATTGGAGGTGGGTTCAAATTGTTTTATCATGGTGTGGATGGGAGGAGAAATGGTGTAGGAGTTATCCAGAAGGAACAGTATGCTAAGAGTGTTTTGGAGGTGAAAAGAGTGTCGGATAGAGTGATGTTTATGAAGCTGGAAATTGATGGTGTAATGATGAATGTTGTTAGTGCATATGCTCCACAAGTTGGGTGTGTGATGGATGAGAAAGAAAAATTTTGGAGTGAGTTGGATGAAATGGTGATGACTGTACCCAAGGGTGAGAGAGTGATGGTTGGCACAGATTTCAATGGGCATGTTGGTGAAGGGAACAGAGGGGATGAAGAAGTGATGGGTAGGTATGGTGTTAAACAAAGGAATGCAGAAGATCAGATGGTAGTGGATTTTGTGAAAAGAATGGACATTGCTGTGGTGAATACGTATTTTAGCAAGAGGGAGGAGCATAGGGCGACATACACGAGTGGAGGAAGATGCACACATGTGGATCATGTCTTATGTAGGAGGGCCAGTTTGAAGGAGATTGCAGACTGTAAAGTGGTGACCGGGGAAAATGTAGTTAGGCAGCATAGGATGGTAGTTTGTAGGATGATGTTGGTGATCAAGAAGAGGAGGAGGAGTGTGAGGGCAGCACCAAGGATCAAATGGTGGAAATTGAAAAAGGGTAATTGTGAGGTGGAGTTCAGGGATGAGTTAAGATAGGCACTGGATGGCAGTGAAGAGTTACAAAATAGCTGGCTAACTGTAGCAGAGCTAGTAAGGGAGATGGCTAGAAAGGTGCTTGGTATGACATCTGGACAGAGGAAGGATGACAAGGAGACATGGTGGTGGAATGAGGAAGTATAGAAGAGTATACAGAGAAAGAGGTTGGCAAAGAAGAAGTGGGATTGTCAGAGAGATGAAGAAAGAAGACAGGAGTATAAGGTGATGAGGTGCATGGCAAAGAGAGAGGTGGTGAAGGCTAAGGATAAGGCATACGAAGAGTTGCATGAAAGCCTGGACACTAAGGAGGGAGGAAAAGACCCGTACTGATTGGCTAGACAGAGGGACCGAGCTAGGAAAGATGTGCAGCAGGTAAGGGTGATAAAAAATAATGAGGGAAACATACTCACAAGTGAGGATAGTGTGTTGAGCAGATGGAAAGAGTACTTTGAGGGGTAGATGAATGAAGAGAATGAGAAGGAGAGAAGGTTGGATGATGTGGGGATAGTGAATCATGAAGTACAATGGATTAGCAAGGAGAAAGTAAGGATAGCTATGAAGAGGATAAAGAATGGAAAGGCTGTTGGTCCAGATGACATACCTGTGGAAGCATGGAGGTGTTTAGCTGAAATGGCAGTGGAGTTTTGAACCAGATTGTTTAATGAAATCTTGGAAAGAGAGAGGATGCCTGAGGAATGGAGAAGAAGTGTTTTGGTATCGATTTTTAAGAATAAGGGTGATGTGAAGAGCTGTAGGAACTACAGAGGGATTAAACTGATCAGTCACACAATGAAGTTATGGGAAAGAGTAGTGGAAGCTAGGTTAAGAAGGGGCGTGATGATTAGTGATCAGCAGTATGGTTTCATGCCAGGAAAGACCACTAAAGATGTGATGTTTGCTCTGAGAGTGTTAATGGAGAAGTACAGAGAAGGTCAGAAGGAGTTGCATTGTGTTTTTGTAGACTTAGAGAAAGCATATGACAGGGTGCCTAGAGAGGGGTTGTATTGTATGAGGAAGTCGGGAGTGTCAGAGAAGTATGTAAGAGTGGTACAGGATATGTACAAGGGTAGTGTGACAGCGGTAAGGTCTGCGGTGGGAGTGATGGATCCGTTTAAGGTGGAGGTGGGATTACATCAAGGATCAACTCTGAGCTCTTTCTTATTTGCAATGGTGATGGACAGGTTGACAGACGAGAAAAGACAGTAGTCCCCGTAGACTATGATGTTTGCAGATGACATTGTGATCTGTAGTGAGAGTAGGGAACAGGTGGAGATGACCCTGGAGAGATGGAGATATGTTCTAGAGAGAAGAGGAATGAAGGTCAGCAGGACTAAGACAGAATATATGTGTGTGAATGAGAGGAAGGATAGAGGAATGGTGAGGATGCAAGGAGTAGAGGTGGCAAAGGTGGATGAGTTTAAAGACTTGAGATCAATAGTTCAAAGTAATGGTGAGTGTGGAAGAGAGGTGAAGAAGAGAGTACAGGCAGGATGGAGTGGGTGGAGACGAGTGTCAGGAGTGATTTGTGACAGATGAGTACCAGTAAGAGTGAAAGGGAAGGTCTACAAGAGGGTAGTGAGACCAGCTATGTTATATGGGTTGGAGACAATGGCATTGACAAAAAGACAGGAGTTTGAGCTGGATGTGGCAGAGTTAAAGATGTTAAGATTTGCACTGGGTGTAATGAAGGTGGACAGGATTAGGAATAAGTATATTAGAGGGTCAGCCCAGGTTGGAATGTTTGGAGACAAAGCCAGAGAGGCAAGATTACATTGGTTTGGACATGTGCTGAGGAGGGATGCTGAGTATATTGGGAAAAAGATGATAAGGATGAAGCTACCAGGTAACAGGAAAAGAGGAAGGCCTAAGATAAGGTATATGGATGTGGTGAGAGAGGACATGCAGGTTGTTGGTGTGACAGAGCATGATGCAGAGAACAGGAAGAAATGCAAACAGATGATCCGCTGTGGTGACCCCTAATGGGAACAGCCGAAAGAAGATGATGATGACTCAACTATGCCAAGATATCAAAAAGTGTGTCACCTAGCATAAGTTTCATCATTATAATTATGATTAAATTTTAATAAAATTAATAGTTTAACCTTTAAACTCTAAATAAAAATAAATGGAGTTTATATCATATATAGCTAAAATAATCAAACTCTAACATTTTAAAAAGGGAACTAGTAACCATTTGAAGTAATAGAAAGAAAGAAATAAATGATTTACCTTGTAAAAAGTAATATTCAGTATCTGTTTATAAGTATTCAAGCAGTTCTTTAAATTAATAAGAATTCATAACCATGAAATACATTCCCCCGGATTTACTAATCTTCCATGCAGGACTAATCTAGTCCTGCACGGAAGTCGCAGTTTAGGAGGAGGACGGCAGTGTGTCATACATATTAATGAAGGTGTGCTACCTGAGCTCCAAATCCTACACGGAGCATGGCGAGTGCAGGGGGCATGTCTGAGAGCAGAGCTCTCACAATATACATGTCCCTGCATAGAAAGACTGCAGAAAGTGTAAATAAATGAGCAAGACCGCTCGTATGTGTCTGCATATCCCCAACAACAGTCCCCCATGTGTACAACAGCAACAGAACATAAAAATTAAAAGAAGAAACCCCTTTATTTTTTTTTTTAACTCTGAGTACAGCTAACCGTAGGTGCACGGGTGTGCCCATCACTTAGCTACGGTTAAAGCAGCTTAAAAGACTGAAGAGGATAACAAGGAAGATATATGGAAATAAAGCAGCACAGCAATAGTGTAGTGGTCGGAGCATCCGCCTAACAAACAGATATTTCCGGTTTGAGTCCCACTGCTGTACATACCATTTTCCATGTGAAATCTGTATATGAACATTTCTTTGCATTTTTTTGCTGTATAACCTACTAAATAACATTTAAATGTTAACTGGAGTACTGCATTAAATACACATGTGAAGTGTCAGTGTCATAATGAATAAAGCACTAGTAAGCAGATTTAAACACAAATAAGCAGTAGTAAGCATATATAAGCACTAGTAAGCATGTTCAGGTGCGTTTGCATGGGGTTAAGCATTGCCTACACAGATTAAGCAAAGTAAAAGCTAACTGAATGTAAGAAACTGTAACTAGAGGTTAGCATTGTTTAGCTCCATGCAAACCCGTGCACACCCGCTTACAACTGCTTTAAAGTGCCTTAATTACTCTGTACCCAATGGCCCATGTTCTGCCCATCAACAAAATAAACAGCTTCTGCAAGTCTTGAACTCAGGATCCTGTAAACCACAGTCACAGCAGTTAACAACTAAGCCATCATAGCAATGCATGTAAACGAGGTATCAGCAAACTAATCCTCACCACAGGAAAATTAAACCAAACATGTGAACTAAATCTATGTACAATGTGATGTTGTATAACCTGCCACAGAACATAAATATGTGAACTGGAGTACTGCAGTAAGCATAGATTTGAGATGTTATTGTAATAAAGTGTAGATGTCCCCAGGTCCCCATGCAGTGTATGTACACATGGATGATGGATACCAGACACATATATAACCTGTAATGAAGAATAAATCACTGCCAAAAGGCAACTATAGTGCTAATTAACTATTAAGCAATGCTAACTGCAGCACAGCTCAACTTAGTAAGTGTAAGCAATGTGTAGGGGATCCAATTCAATCTGCCTAGTGGTATACCTCTTTAAGCAGTGCCAACCTTATGTAAGCAGGTGTGCCCATAGCTTAGCCTTTTCAAAACTGGCCAATTATGGAAAAGTGCAGGAAATTGGGCGTATTTAAACCCCACAGGTGGGAATACTTCTCATAACTGGTTGTAGCTTCCTACTGCAGGCAGAATGGCTGGTGTGGGTGAAGGCACTCAATTTAGAGTGCAGCACTGGGGCATCCAGGAGTCAAAATTAATGTTATGGCTCCTGGTAAAACACCATGAGCAGAGACTACTGCAGGGCCAGTACTAGGACTCGCAGTATAAAACAGAGGCCTGGGACACTCTCGCCCATGACCTCACCAGTGCCACAAGGTATTCCCCGGACTGGTGAGCAGGTCAGGCTCCACCATGCTGACCTGAAGTGGCGAAGGGGGGATGTACTGGAAAAGTAGATCCAGGAGTCTCAGCAGATGCCTAATGCCCCAGTACTGAGTAAGTACTCATTTTACTAAGTAGTTAATAATTGCCTAGCTTGTGTATACTATGGATAGGTATGGATAAATATCACTGCATTTCTTTTACGGCTGCAGATGAGCGGGCTGCGAACCAGCAAGCCCATGATGCTTGGTTGCAAAGGCTGCATCGCGAGGCAGGTTAGTATTTGTCTGCATGTACTGTCATAACAAATAAATATAAGAGCCTTAGAAAGTGTTGCACCAGTAGAAATAAATGTGTAATATTCTGTGAATAAAGGTATAACCCTTGGAGTGCTTCTGTTTACTCTTCTTTCATATGTAGTTGAACTGTTGCATACTATAATTAGTACTGTTGTATTAAGCAGGGTTACCCACACTGTGGTATGCAGATAAAATGCGTATGACGTTCTATATAACAATGCTGGAAGTGCCAAGAGGTCAGTCATATTGTACAAGTGAGGGAGACTTAGATAGAAAACAGTAGAAAGCTTCACATCAGTTCCCTGATGGCACAGTGCACTGTAATGTTAACTATATTTTTGTTGTCGCACACAGCAGGGGGTTGAATCCCAGGAGTGCTAGTAAGTTGTATGCATAATCATACCCCACAACTGTACAGATTTTGTTACAATGTTCAGATAGAAAGCTGTATGCATATTCATACCCCACAACTGTTCCAATCTGTCCAGCATGTCCAAATAAATGGCCCACATCATCAGCCTGGTACCCCATTCCCCAGAAAAAATCAGTGTGATGATCCAAGAAATGTACTGATAGTCAAATGTGTACATAGTCAGAGAATGTATATGAAAACAAACCTGCCATTATAATACCTCACCTAAAGTGTATGAGAGCAATTCTCAACATATGTTGCATTAACACCTGCATCTTATCACGCCTGTATGTAGGACACAGTTCACGTATATAATAATCTATAAACATACCAATGTACAATGTAAGGTCATTGGGTAGTGTAATAATACATTTAAGGGACAGATCACTGCAGTGACTAAGAATGTTGTTGTGTTGTGTGGGAGGTTGGCATAATGGTTAAGGTGTTTACCTTACAAACAAAAGGTGCAGGGTTTGATTCTCACATGGGGTAATTGGCTAGGCTGAAAATGGCCCACAAGGGCAGTTAGTCTAGTACTAATCTATGAACTACAAGGATATAGTAGTTGTTAATTGAACTCTCTTTTTCACCCCTACCATATGTGCAAAAATGACCCAATGACACACCTCCATCGGTGTGTGTACACTCCTAACTTTTGTTTGGACATATGTCCCAATGGTTTATAAACATTCACATTTGTTTCTATGCATGTGCCATGTTAAAATGCACCCATATTGGTGGCCTGCTGCCATCAATGAAACCTGCATGCTGTTGTAATGGCCACTGCTGTTCCATATATGCATGTGTTCTGCTTGCTCTGCAACTGTTTTAAATCTGGTGTTTTGGGTTAATGGGAATCCCTATGCATGCTGTTATAACTAATCCTGAATGCTGTTGACTATTACTAACCCATATCTGTCATAAACCTGCTACAACATAGCTCAAATGGGAAGGCCGGTCCCAGCGGACCCATCTGTCCCACCTCAGCTGGCCATGGCAGCGGGCACCAGTACATCTGGAGCCCAGCCTAGGACCTTCTCCTCCATTGGCCCTGCACTACCTTTGGGTGGAACCACTGCAAGGGATGAGGCTCACCCCCCCGCGAGCATCCGTGGAGAGGAACCTGTCACTTGTCGAAATGTCCGGGATGTGGTACATAGGGAGCTTGATCTGGAGTTTTGAGACCAGCTACACCAGCATGAGGGCCGAGTGGTGCAATTAGAGGATGAGCCTGCCCCTCGCACAGCCACCTTTGGGGTCATGAAGGTGCAATGGTGACTGCCCATGGGTGGGGACCACAGTCCCACTGTTTCTATTTAGGGGCTCATGGGCTTGCGACTTCCAAACACCCCTCCCCGTCCAAGGTGTTTACCCCCCACATGTGTCATATACAACCCCTGTATGCATCTTGTTTGTTTTGTCTGTTAACCTACCCAACCTACCTCCCCAAATATACCTACTACCCCTCCCGAACATCCCACTCTCACCTGAAAAAAAAAGGGCAGTCTGTTCCTTCAAAAAAATCTCGCCCCATACATAGCTGTCCATTTCGCACACGTGTCCACTGGACACATGTAAACTGGTCTAATTGGCATCACAAAGAATTTATGTTGTCCTCACCCTTCTCCCAGGGGATTGTGGGTCCAAATCTACCTCCAAATTCAGTGTATATGCACAGCTGTTGCTGTAGAAGAAATGGGTAGCTATGGACATTTCCTACACCCTTCCTGCACATGTCTAGCTATTTTCCCTACTGTCTTACCCTCTTTGTGTCTCCTTTTCACCACTTTCCTAGCAACCCTTTTTTCTTTTCTTTTAAAGAATTAGCGAGTGGGTAAATAGGAGTAGGCACTTTTAAGAAGCAGAAAAGTGGGTTTCGGCCTGTTTGCGCAGGGGAAGCTATGCATACACGGGTTAAACAATTTAGAAGCTAACAGAGTATAAGAAACTGTAACCAGAGGTTAGCAGTGCTTACCTCTGCACAAACCCGTGCAAATCCGTGTAGAACTGCTTTAAAGTGCCTTAATCACTCTGTATCCAATGGCCCATGTTTTGGCCAGCAACAAAATAAACTGCCTCTGCAAGGCTCAAACCCATGACTCTGCACTCCATGATTTACCACTAAACCATGGCAGTTATACATAACCTGATGCTTTCACAAGCATATCATCCAGCAAAATCAGTCAACAGTACAGGGAATAGGTTCATAGGTAGGTACTAGGCTATCAGCCCAAGGGCCTACGCAAGCCTAGCCAACAAGGTTCCCTGGCTTACGCCACCCAAGAAAGTTATTTTCCTGTGCTACTAATGAGCAGAGACACAGAAGTGATCCCTGGGGTGTATTTCCTATTTCCCATCCACTCATCAAGATTTTTCTTGAAGAGTGCTAATGAAGAACTTTGCTTGACATAGATGGGTAGCCTGTTCCAGAGTATGGGAAGTTCTGGGATAGGAATCTATCCCTCCAGCATGTCCTGTTTATTGTGGTGACAAGGTTTATGTCCCTAGAGTGTGTAGCTCGGAGGGATTGGGATTTCTTTAGGTGTAGCATGTCCAACAGCTCTGGGTTTGACATAGCTTTATATGTTAGGCAGAGATCACCTCTGAGTAGGCGATATGCTACGGAGTAAAGCTGGAGTTTTTTGATGCGGTCAGTGTAGGGAATTTGTTTGAGTCCAGTAATCCTCTTTGGAAGGTACTTCTGTGGCCTTTCCAGCTGCTGCAGATGTCTTGTAAGATACATTCCAAAAGGGGCGTTGTACTCTATAATGGGTCTAATGAGTGATGAGTAGAGGGTAACGATGACCTCTTTTTTCCTGGATGAGAACCCTTTTATGATGAGGAGTGCCACATAGAATGACTTCCTGACTACTGTGGCGATGTGACTATCAAAGGAGAGACTACTGTCCACCTGGGTCCCAAGGTCTCTTATCACGCATTCGGTGTTAAGTAGATTGCTGCTTACGTGGTAGTTCATGGGTACAGAGTTTTTACCATAGGGGATGAGACTGCACGTTTTGGCATTGAGCTTGAGGCCATGGCTCTGACACCAGGCATCTGTTTCAGAGAGGCCCTTCTGTAGGATGTTCACATCCTTTGGGGACTTGACTATGGCTCCTAGTTTGCAGTCATCTGCAAACTTCGTTAGCCAGAGGCCTTCTGTGTTAGCCTGTACTTCAGAGAAGTAGATACCAAACAGGAGCGGTCCCAGGATGGAACCCTGTGGTACTCCACTTGTCACTGGTTTGAGGTCAGATTTGGAGTCTGCAACTTTTACAGTGTGGGTTCTGTCAGTGAGCCAGTTGGCAACCCATCTTGTGATGTAGGGATTTATGCCTAGTTTATTGAGTTTAGCTATAATTCCAGAATGGGGGATGGTGTCGAAAGCCTTGGTGAGGTCAAGATAGGCTGTGTGAACCACTTTACCCTCATCTACGGCTTTGGTGACTGCCTCAAAGAAGTCAATCAGGTTCAGGAGGCATGATCTGCCTTTCACAAACCCGAACTGGGTGGGGTCCAGAGATTGGAGGTTACCAATGTCTTTGTTTATGAGTTCCATGATGATACGTTCCATGGCTTTGCAGACCAGACTCGTCAGGCTAATAAGTCTATAGTTCCCGGGATCAGTGGTGGCTCCCCCTTTGTGGAGTGGGATAACTGTTGCTGTGAGCCATTCAGTGAGCACAAAGCCTGATGCAAGGCTATTACTGAACATGGTGCTTAAGTGGGGAGCCAGTTCATTCTGAAGTTCATGTAAAACGCAGCCTGGGATATTGTCCGGTCCCATGGATGCTGTGTTTTTGGCCTTAGAGAGTGCAGCTTTCACCTGTGTAGTTGTGATTACAGGGACTCTGCATTCTTCCTGTATAGATATGGGCCCTTTAGGCGGTGGGGGGGGGGGGGTAAAGTTAGCACTGAACCTATCTGCCAGGATGTTGTCAATATCAGTTGGTTCTGTAATTTTCTTGCCTTTGTGCTGTAACTCAGAGCAGATCTGGGTGTTGCCATTGAGATTCTTGACATAGCTATAGAATGCTTTGTGGTTGTCCTTGGAATTAGTGGCAATTTTATTTTTGTAGCTAGCTTCGGAGGATCTTATAAGGGATCTCAGCTTTTTACTGAGGCTGACCAGGGAGCTCCTCCACTCATGGGATTTTACTCTCTTTTGCAACAGTTTCTTCCTTCTGTTGTACAGTTTGTTTATGGCAGGGGACCACCAGATTGGCTTCCTTTTTTGGAGGATAACGTTTTGGTTCTGTTTGGGATAGCACGATCCATGCAATCATGTAGGTGCTTACAGAGCGCATTTGTGTAGGATTCAGCAGTTGTAACTGTATTGTCCGTCTGCATGGGTGTCATGAAGTTCACTACTTCTATCTTAAGAAGCATGAAGTTGGCTTTGGAGAAATTTCTTACTGCGGTTTCCTTAATGGGGAGTGGGGGTGGGATTTGGATATCAAGGGTGATTAGCTTATGGTCGGATCGGACCAACGAGGAGTTGACTTCAGGTGTGGAATACCGGTCACTCATGTTGGGAATGACTAGGTCTAGAATATTGTTGCCCCTGGTGGGGGTGTGGATAAGTTGATCTAGGGCATTGGAGTTTATGAATTCCAGAAAGCGTTGCGCTAAGGAGTTAGTACATGAGTAGTTTTCCCAGTTAATGGTGGGATAGTTGAAGTCGCCCATTATTAGGGTGTTTGGTTGAACCCTAATATTTTCCAGTACATCAAAAAAAGAGGAGTGGGAATCCTGGGGCATGGTGGGGGATTTGTAGCAAGCTACAATTTGGATTGCAGTTTGCCAAGAGTTAGTTGCACTTGGATAACCTCGGATGCGTTATGCTGAGCAACTAGCCTGGAGGTGTGGATATCCTTAATGAATATGGACACACCCCCACCTTTGGTGTTTCAGTCCAGGTTAGATGGCCGAAAAGTGTGGTATGAGTTATAGCCTGGTAGTGCAGGGGTGCTCTCTGGAGCCTTGAACCAGGTCTCAGTCACTGCACAGATATCAATGTTTTCCATTTTAAGGAGTGCCTCGAGTGAGTGCATTTTGAAATTAAGACTTCTAGCATTGAGTAGCATTACCCTCAATTTTTTCTTGCCTGTTCCTGTTATGTTGGTGAATTTGTTACTTGAACCCTGCCTAAGGCACTATAGGGGAAACAAGAGTCTTAGCCAGTATCCGGAATCCTAGGGGGTGACAGGTGCAGGCCATCTGTGGCAAAGCATCGTGGTCTGTCGACCATGTCATCCCAAGCAGACAGATACTGGATCCCCTTTGAATGACACCAGAAGCTTAGCCAATTGTTGAAATCAATCATTTTGTCCTTTTACTTCGGTATCATTCTGGGCGATGGCAGAATGCTACTCAGGGCTAGGGTCATACCTGCCTGGGCTACAAGATCGCAGAGCTCTTCCACGTCTCTTTTCATGTAGTCCAGGGAGGTACGTCTCAGGTCATTCTCACCAACATGGACAATGACAGAGTCATATTTGTACATGTTGTAGAGTGACCTGAGTGCATGGGTTATGTGGCGGATCCTGGCACCCGACAGGCAGCTGACAGTAACCTTCTCCTTGTTTAGCCTGGTGAGTGGGACATCAGTCTGCTTGACTATAGAGCCACCTATGACTAGTGTGTTGGGTATGTTGTTTTGCCTTATTGGCTGTGTTTGAGTGGCAAACTGAATCTGTGGGCTATGTGTCATTTGGGTTGTGTTGGGGGATGGAGGTTGCTTGTGTTTCTGCTTTGGAGGTCACCGTTGCTTAGGCAGATTATTATTGAGAGCCTCTGTGAATGTTTTTGAGTTTGTATGTGTGGATTTTGGTGGTGTAGACATAGTGAGACTATGTGATGAGTGTGGTGTGGTGCTAATGTTTACCTTCTCCTCATGACTGTCAGGTTCAGTTTTGGATGGTGAGAGATTTACCTCCAGTTTGGCTAAATAAGTGGTTTGTAAGGTAAACACCTTAACCATTATGCCAACCTCCCACACAATGTAATGTAGTAATATCATACAACACAACCTGTTAAGGCAAGAAGTCTGGAGGAAGAATGCCACAATTTGGGTATAAATAGTGATATATGTCAACTACTGCTGTAATACACTTAAAACGTTGCTAGTTACACAGTTATATGTATTAGAACACATATGTAGAAGGAGATGAAGTCTGAAACACAAAAGTGTCGGTACTAGTTACTGACTTCAATGCTGTGATCATCCATGTCAATTGCCAAGAGAATGAGGTACAGGCCAAAATATGAGCTGAACATGCATGGACTTATGTACAGATATATCATATATATATATATATATATATATATATATATATATATATATATATATATATATATATATATATATATATATATAGCTATATGAGATATATATAGGTACATACACATATACACAGACAAAAGGTATTAGTAGCCATACATACGTAGAAGTAATGTGGAAGTACTGGGTGCAAAGTACATCCCTCAGCCACAAGCCCTGCAACTGTGTGTGTATGTGTAGTGTAGTGTGGCAACCATTCCCACAAATGAGAATACTTACATTAAACATATACCCACACACAATTCAAAGGACATAACACGACACACAGGTATGCATACACAGAAAACCTTTATTTGTGTTCTATACAATAATGTATGCCAATACTTACACCATATACATTCTGAAATATGTAATCAGTGATAAATGCAAGGCCCACACAAAACAGTAGATGCAAATAATGTGGATATATACCATACTATGCTGTCCAGGCCAAGGCCTTCAATTAGTACAACAGTAGACACAGGATTTGCCTTCAAGATAAGTAACAATCAACAATTACAGATGTAGTTCAGCAGCCTCCAATTACACCCTGTAGTAAAGCCCTAGGGGGAAATGTAGCACTTGTGTTAATGTCACAGTATCATGTACATAACATTGCTTAGCCTAACATCTCACTATCACACTGAATTACCCTTGTCTTAATAGTTATATCCCTCAAAAGGTGTCACAGCCTAGGCTAATGGCATTGAACCTCCCCCCATAAAAGGCTGTACAAGGGCAAGGAACACTGACCTCTGAAATGTACAAGGGCACATATGTGTTTTCCAGCTGTTGCCCCCATATATATGCCCAACAGTTGGTGTGGGAGTCCATGACATGACTGGGATGATAGCAGTAATGCTAGCGGTAAATAATGATAGGCCATTACTTAACAACCCCTTTCTGCATCACAGCAGGACAAAGACTGGCATGTATGTGGAGGACAGAGGCAGGAACATAGGGCCATATTTGCATTATTGCTGTTACACACCCTGGAAGTTGCTGGTGTTACAGGATTTGTTGCAGCATACCCTTATGCAGAAATATGACATTGAAATACAAATGGATGTAGCCATGTACTGATAGCACTCAACAGACAGAATGCCACCGATACAGCTGGGACAATATCTGTGTGGTGCACAGACAAAACCTAACAGCCAATCCTCTTGGTATCATATGGATAGGCCCACAGTTGAGAGCTATGCAGACAGACATTCCATGCAAATATACCATGTACACAGAAACCCTGTAAGACCAGCAAGATACAATGCACACAACAACACTACTCACGCTGTTTGTAAGTCTGGAACCTTACCCAAATGTGTATTTGGCTTGAGTCTGCAGGTACCGCTGGAAGAGGTATTGCTACCTGCTGTCTGTAACACTGATGTCCACACACAGGAAAGATGTCATCCATACTGGAAAGGTGAAGGGAAAACACCCATAGAAGTCAACAATTTATAGTACTGGGTTGTCATGACAGTGGTTATCTGAAGTACTACACAGCAGGCTGCATGCAATTAGCAACTGGTGGACACTGACTGGTGCAGAGGCCATCACCTGATCATGTGCAATACCTACAAAAGCATGCTACAATCTATTCAAACCAGCTCAATCACTCTACTGGAGAGACTGAGGGAGAGAGAGAGAGAGAGAAAGAAAAAACAAATTTTATAAAAGTAACAAAGCTCAAGGATTTGTTACAGCGGAAAAAAAAAACATAAAAGGTATGTGAAATGGATATGTATTTACTTGCATGTAGTATATGGCATAGAATAATAGGATGTATAATGTGAAATGATTTATATGTGCCATCAGTACTTGTTCCTGTAATGATGTTCTGCTCAACAACTGCTCTGGACAATAGTGTCTGTCCCTGTGGGCAGTGGGACACACCTGTCAACTGTGCAGATCAGCAGTGAATGGCAAAGATGTGATCCATGACATCTGTGTTCTGTACATTACTGTGGCCAATGGCTGGTGGTGGTATTAATACTGCTATGACAGACACATGGGTGTGAGGCCACACAACCTGCAGGACAGTCATGTTAAAGTGTAGTATAGGATGCCCACCTGCCATAGCAGTAAAATATGCTTATCTAAAATCTGTCACCATATATACCCTCCTAATGTGAGTCTGTGTTCACATGTGACACCTGTCTGTGTTGCAGCAAGGTAGAACTGTTCAGCTGTGAAGTAAAGAGAGTTACAAGAGTGTGGAACAGATGTTTGTATGCACCCCACATACAGATAAATATATGTGTGATACATATTCACAGCTGTGTATGTTTACAGAACCTCAGACAGTTATACATATATGTGTATATATATATATATATATATATATATATATATATAGGTATATAAACAGCACATAATGATATCTACACATATATGCACGTATATATATATATATATATATATATATATATATATATATATATATATATGTGTGTGTGTGTGTGTGTGTGTGTGTGTGTGTGTGTGTGTGTGTGTGTGTATGTCTACACACACACACACACATATATATATCTATACAAACAGACACATAAACACATATACATAATACTGACACATATAGGTATACATAAATATATATATATATATATATATATATATATATATATATATATATATATATATATATATATATATATATATATTATCTATTTGAAAACACAGACACGCCAAAACACCGACGACGAGAACACCGAGACCGGAAGATCGACAAATGAGATGACCGAAAATTTAAAAGCCTGACGCTGAGAACACCGACATGTTAAGGTAAGTGTGCGATAGTGACAGACTTTAGGGTTAGGGGCGGGTTAAGTGAGTTAGGGTTAGGGTGCAGGTAAGGTTAGTGTGCGATAGTGACAGACTTTAGGGTTAGGGGTGGGTTAAGTGAGTTAGAGTCAGGGCGCGGGTTAGGTGAGTGTGCGATAGTGACGGATCTTAGGGTTAGGGTTTGGGTTAAGGTTAGTGCATAGATAGTTGTGTATGTAAGGTTTAGTGTAGGTTTGTAAAGTTTTTGGTGTGCTTGTGTTGTGTGTGTGTTTTTCGGAAAAGGTATTTCTTTTATTTTGTTGATTGCTGAGATTGTGGTTTGTCATGCATGTGAAGTTTCGTGCTTTTAAACTGTGAGTCATATCAGTTGTCGATCTTCTGGTCTCGGTGTTCTTGTCATCAGTGTTTTGGCATGTCAGTGTTTTCAAGTAGACATATATATATATATATATATATATATATATATATATATATATATATATATATATATATATATATGTATGTCAATACATGTCCCCTGCCATGACATGTGTGAGAGAACACATCAGTACACAACATATCTACACACCAGTACATGGCTGAAAAATGGAGTGTGGAGTGTGGTGTGTACTCCATGTTGGGAACACATTACAATTGTTTAAGAAGGTGGGATATATATGTTGGTGAAGTGTAGTAAGCACATATTGGTATGTAGATTTGGTTGGGTGACAAACAAGACAGCATACAGGGCTGGTATATGACACATGTGGTGGTTAAATACTGCGGATGGGTAGTTTCATTTGGAATGTGGAGGCCATTGAGCCCCCATATGGGAACAAAGGGAACATAGTGCCCACACATGGACAGTCATAACAGCATCTACATGGTTATGAAGGTGCCTGGGCTGTGGGCTGAGCAGGAGGAACATGCACGTCTAACCTCTTGTATGTGTACTGCATGCCTCCAAATGATGTAGCACATATCCCATGTCTCTGTGGAGTTCCCAATGCACCAGACCCTGGACCTAACTATGGGTGACATACATATGTCTGTGTGTGCTCCATGGGGGGGGGGTGCACCATCCTCTGATGTGGTTCCACATTAAGGTAGTGCCAGAACAGTAGATAATGAGGTTCCATGGTGGGTCGTGGATGTGATGTGGACTGGTAACATGTCCACATTTGGTGGGAGTGGTGTTCCTGCTGGCAAATAACCCCTACACATACTGTTGTGTCACTGCCATGGAACATATGTGGGTTGTAGTAGTCCACACAATCCCAGAACATGTCCAACAGCATGCATAGATATCACCAATAACACAGAATGGCAGATGTGCAGCAATCACATAGCAAGCATACCACATGCACATGTGGAAACATAGTGGCAGTGACAATGGCATGCAGGTGAAATACTCTGTAACAGCCCAGCAACTCTAGTGTCCCCTCAGGGAACATGTCTATAAACACATAGCAGAAAGTGTTGTACAATACAATATATGTCCCAATGGTAGAAAAACCGGAGACATACCACTTGCGTTATGTGAACAATAAGTTGGAGCTGATATGGTGGCAGGAGACTGATATGTGTATTGTATTATGGTAAATGTGCCATATGAGTTGCTCAGACATATTTCAATCTTCATGTCTTTCAAGGACTATGGCACACCCAAGGAATCCAGCATACAGTGCCGCTGAGGATGACATAATACTCACCAGCATCATCCAGCACTACCAGCTGCTGTTCTCAAGGACAAGCCAGGACCAGCATGAGCGCACTGTCATGTGGAACAATGTGGTCTGCAAGGTGAATGAGGTGGGGATGCACAGCCGTATGTATGATCAGGTCCACCATCATTGTAGTGACCTGCTCCACCATGTACATCGCTGTGCTGCTGCCATGCGGGGTGACAACCTTGCAACAGGGTGGGCCATAACATCCATCCCCCCTCACCAGAGTGGAGGAGCTGCTCATGAGCCTTGTGGCACCTGCCCGCCCACAAGAGCTACAGACATATACAGTCATGGAGGTGGGTGCTACTCACACACCAGACATGGAGCATGCAGCTAAGGTTCCAGGGCATATCACTAGACCACTGTTGTGTATGTATCTGTACAGGTAGATCATGCGTATGTGAGATGTGTAGTGTGTTGCTGTGTAGTACTGATAATCAGTTGTGCATAATCTGTAGTACTGTGAACTTCAGCTGTTATTTTACTGTAATATTGCACCCACCCTGTAGCAATGCTACAGTTGTTGCCACTGACATCAACTCTATCTCATCTCAATGTAGGTACCTCTTGGATATCAGCAAGGCAGCGTCCGGATGCCGGTGAGTATGGTTTAAGGTTATGCTTGGCAGTTCACTGTGCATGTCATAGCTAAGGTGTAGTCCATGTGCACATCTAACACACTTACCCATAATGCATGCTGTACATGTTCACTGACAGAGCACACACCTCAGTGATGGGATTACTAGTCTCAAACATGTAATACACAGACCATCTCAAACAGCTGTGGCTACACTTCAGTGCACATTGCCCAGGCACAGCTGACATCTGCCTAGCATACAGAGCTATGTCATACACAGAGCAGTTGAACATGCTACACATAAAAATCCCACTCCCTCTGCAAACATACGCTCCAGGGTCCTAAACCTCATCAACACATTACACAGAACATACTTGAGGGATAGGACCCTGTCCTGGGGAATTCCCACACTCTAGAACAGACTACCCATTCATGTCAGACAATGCTACTCATTGGCCCTCTTTACAAAAATACTTGACAACTGGATGGGAAATGGGAAATTCTCCCTGGGTAGTATGTCTGTGCCACAGCCTGACAGGGGCACAGGGGAATAACATTATTGGGTGGTGCATGGGTGGGAACCCCTGTGGCTAGACTTATGTAGGCCCCAGGACCAATAGACCAGTACTCAACTATGAACCTATGTGTACCACAGGTAACATCAGCCAGGGCTCAATAGAGATATGACCAGCATAATGGTGGGACATTGCCAAAGCCATGTGTTGCAATGTGTTCTGATGTACCAGCACCATGTTGGGGAAGTCCAGGAAGTTGCAGTTATGATGCATGTGCTGCATAATCCACAATTCACCCCAACCCAGGGATGACATCCCCATCTGTACAATGCTGTTGCCATTGTACACCTGCATGTTTGCCCTGCATTGGCAGGGAATATGCCAGTACACATGGTGTTCCTAGTTTGGGATACTGCAATATGACACACATGTGTAGGCCACAGATGTCGAGCATTTGCAATGTAGCAGGAGATGGTGAGGGTGTGTCGTCCTGAAACACAACATTGCACTGGAGGGGAGAGATAAACCCACTGAGAATGGCTGTATCTGCACACACTGAAGGTCATGAAGTGTGGCAGACATAACCCTAACTCCATGGCCCTAGTGATGGTACTGTATGACCTCCAAGGGCTGTGCACATGTTTAGCATGCAAACATGCAGGTTTGGGGAACACTTTCAGGTCTGACTGACCATCTACTGGCTCATGATGATGGCCCATGCTACTTTACCCCTGCCAGGTATTGTGACCACAGTAGTACACATAGCAGTTATTGCTACACATCATCATGATATGTGTTTGCACACATATGCACCCACAAATGGTATGCATCCCAATCAGCATCTGCACAACTCACACATATGACTTGTAATGCAATTGACTGCCTAGGTCATATGTCACATATCAGGTATGTGTAGTGTTGCCATATGCAATAGTGTTGCACCATGGCATGTCATGGAAGAGAGTGCCATGTCAATAATGGTCTCTCCACTCACTATAGGTACAGTACATTGTGTCTGTGGTCAGTCTAATGGTATTCTATCACTCATACATGCACCGCTGATAATGACATCTGTGAATACACATCAGGCATTCACAAAACATGTGCTTACATATAATCTAGAAACACACAGAGGCTGTGAGAAGCAGAGGAAACATAAATGACACACAGATGCACATCCTACAATGGTGTGTACACCTGTGAGGTATGGTGCACAGTATATGCCAGGGTAAAGAACAGATGCACAGGAATGCTGTGGACATGGGTACAGTGTGTTCCAGGGGGAGGGCCATCACCTACTAACAGAAGCCATGCATCACAGCCATGTATAATGTTGGTAATGTGGATTGACTACAGTTGCACTGCATGCCATTGAGCACCACGTGTCCTGCATGCTGACATGTGTGTAATTACAGGTTTGTGTGTGATACTTAACTGCACCATCACCTGCTATTGTGTGTGTTATGGAGGTGCTGGAGTTGTCTGTAGGTGCTGTCTGGTGGAGTGTATGGGTTGTCATGTATGTCGACTGTATGTGCGTATGTCTGTGTGTGTGGCCATGTCTGCACACACACACATGTGTGTGTGTGTGTGTGTGTGTGTGTGTGTGTGTGTGTGTGTGTGTGTATGCGTGTATGTACTGTTTAGTTGTGATATACAGGTCTTACAGTCTGTTCCCTGATTTCCCCTCACAGGTGTTGAGGTGGGGCTGGGTCCCTCCCTCCCTTCCCAGGTGGCGAGGTGGGGCTGGGTCCCTCCCGGAGGGAATATGATGTCACTGATACAGACAGTGACCATGAGGATAGGTGTGTTGAGGCACAGGCAGGTTGTCAGGGGTTGCTGCTGGGCCACCAATTGACATCCCACAAGTATCCACCCTATCCACGCACACAGTCACACTGCCTCTACATACCTCATCACCTTTGGCCTTAGCTGAGGGACAGTCTATGGTTGGCATTGGCCAGGACAGTGTGGTATCTATGGCATGTGTGTCAGGACACAGCAGCCATAGTCAGATGTCCGGCGGTGTACCACATAGGCAGATGTTCTGGGGTGCTCGTCAAAGCACTGCTGGTCATCATGCCCCTGGCAGACATGCCACATCTATCATAGGTTCATAGGTTCATAGCTAGGTACTAGGCTATTGGCCCAAGGGCCTATGCAAGCCTAGCCAACAAGGTTCCCTGGCTTACGTCACCCAAGAAAGTTTTTTCCTGTGCCACTGACAAGCAGAGACACAGAAGTGATCCCCGGGGTGTATTTCCTATTTCCCATCCACTCATCAAGATTTTTCTTGAAGAGTGCTAATGAAGAACTTTGCTTGACATAAATGGGTAGCCTGTTCCAGAGTATGGGAAGTCTCTGGGATAGGAATCTATCCCTCCAACATGTCCTGTTTATTGTGTGACAAGGTTTAGGTCCCTAGAGCGTGTAGCTCGGAGGGATTGGGATTTCTTTAGGTGTAGCAACGTCACACATGTTCCAGGCTGTCATGGAGGCATAGGCATGAATGGAACGGTACACCAGACAGAGTCTAAGGGCACAGAGGTCTCATCACACCTCTGTAAATGGCAGCATCCATGACCTAGCAGGTGCCATTCATAATTACACCGAGGTCATGGATAGACTGTGGGGTGAGACATTGGATCTCATCAACAATGTCATGTCCATGTGTCAGGACAGGGTAGAATGGTTGCGATGGCCATGTGGACATATGCCAGCAACATCAGCAGCTGGAGTTCACTGTGGATGTCCCACCAGTCACAGCCGATCCCATAGTGGCAGTACCAGACCCAGCACTGTGGGGGGGGGTGCTGTCCACATACCAACATAGCAGACCACATGCACGTGGCCCTGGCCAGTCCCAGGAGGGGCCTGGATCCAGTGAATGTCTGTCAACCTTGGAGGACAGTACCCAATCTGGCTTTGTACCTGATACTGCCTATGGCACCCCTGCCAGGCACAGGTCCCATGTCTGTGGCCTGAGATGGTAAACTGCAAACCTTGCCATGTACAGTCTGCAGTTGTCTCACAAGTCCCCATAAAGAACAGCCACATGGTGGAACTGTGTGCATGCAGCACACACATATAAACAACAAACCTAGGGCAACCACATACCTGCACACACAACATCACCATTGGCCCATAACACTAATCAGCCCCCAACACACACACACAAACACACACACACACACACACACACACACACACACACACACACACACACACACACACACACACACACACACACACACACTCATTGTCAATTGTATGGCTCAGCCTAGGCCTCTGGCAAACCAGCAAAACATCCTGTGGATATGATGATACCTGTGCCACATCATGTCATCGGTAACATCAATGCAGGGACAGGCTAATGTGGTGCTGTTGCATGGGGTGATTGTACAACAGTGTAGCAATGGAATGCTGTGTAGAATGTTGTCAGCAGTAAAGTGAAATGCTAATATCTTGGAAGGTGTAGTTGTGCAGCCATGATGCATTATAGCTGTAATTAACAATGGTGTATTGTTTTCACCATTATCTATTCTGATTGTGTTGTGGTTGTCCATGTGCCACATGGCTGATGGGTGTAATAATGTCAGCAGGCCTTCTACAGTGGACACCAGTAAGTGTAGTGGGTGGTACACATGATATGGCTGTGTACAACACACAAAGCCTTTGGTTTGGATGCAGTACAGATACAAGACTGTACACATGGAGGTATGTCCCCATGCAGGTAACACATCTGTTGCCCATGTAATCCCACCAAGACAGGATAGGCACAACCACACATTGATATATATGCAGTTTGCAATTTGGATGACATTGAACATGCTAACAGCAGGGTGTATATCCCTTTCCACACTCTACTGTGATTCTCACCTCAGTAACATGGATGTGCCAATGCCAGTGGCATAGCCCTACCCTTATGAGGGCATGAGCCGCTCTACTACTGTGAATGGTGTAAACAACTATCAACCTGATAACATACACTGTACAGTATTAAAGACAGCTATGTGGAGGGATAGATGCAACAGTAACTGCAATAATGGTGGATGTGTCCACAACAGCCACACCCACTGAGTTATTGCAACCCCAGTATTACTGCACACCTCTACAGTGTGGAGGAGGGCATTAACACATCTATGACCTGCGAAGGACTGTATGTCCATGGGATGGCACCTGTGGAATGTTGGCATTTGTCAAGCAGTCCTGGGGGAAACATATTCTGTGAACAGATCTAGATCCCTTAACATCTACACACATTCCTACATGTGGGATAGTGTGCAAAAGCCTGCTATGATCTACATAGGCTGTGTGCACCTCCTAACCCTCATCTACACCTGCCATGATTGCATCAGGAGGTATACCAGTTTCAGGTTGTATTCTCTGCCTTTGACAAGTACAACATTGGTGGGGTCCCAGGTGTTAAGATTACCAGTGACATTGGCCATGGGTTCATTGTTGATATGTTCCATGGCGCTGCAGACCAGGCTCATCAGGCTACTGGGTGGTAGTTCCCAGCTGACATTGTGGATTTGTGGTCATCCTTACCAACATTGGTGAATCCATTGTCAGATGTAGGCCTGTTGGATTGTATGAGGGATCCCAGCTACTTACTGTGCCTGCCCAGGGGGTTCCTCCAGACATGACACTTCACTTGACTGTACTGCATGATATGTTAGTAATGCCAGCCTAACATCCTACAGGTGGGATGGAGTACTGTTAACATGTACTGCCCTTGTCATGTAGGGTCCTGGTTATGGGATCCGCTAAGTTTGGTAGTGTATTGCAGGCCAGTCGTGTTTGGCTGTGGGGGGGGTACCTATCCATGCCAGACATATGTTGTTTGGGTCTCTCAAACCCATCAGTGGTGCATGTGGACTTATATGTTGTGGTTATGTTCCCAATTTCATCTACAGATGTATGTCCATATACACCTATATATATATATATATGTGTTTACCTTTGAAAGGGAGACAATCATTTCTTCAAACTGCCCTTTCTGCAAACTGAGAGGATCATTCCATCATTTTTAATTGCACCGCAGTTCAAAACTCAGCAAATCAAAAGCAGCTTCACTGATTTTCAAACTACAAGCTGGAATACATAACATAATGCAGGAGGGCAAGCCCCCTGCACCCCCAATCTAGAGGCTGGCCCCCACCACCACTCCCCTACTTTGATATTCTAACTCCAAGTTCACACTACAGTCGGGAAAGGGACATTTTTACCATCCCCACTATAGTGCCATCCGCACACAAAATGCCAAATCTGCAATGAGTGAATGCATAGTGACATGCGCTCATTGCACATTCTATGCATTTGTCCCAAGATTGTGCAATGCTGAAAACTTACTTTCGGCCTTCCAGCTTTTGGAGACATAGTTTTCTCCCTTTGAAAGTTGAACCATATATATGCTTACATATTTATATATATATATATATATATATATATATATATATATATATATATATATATATATATTTTGCTATATATATGTAGACATATGGATGTATACATATATATCTATAGATATATGCATAGCTACATATATATGTATATATATTGGCATATATAGATATATGTATATATATATTGCTATAGCTATATCTACATATATAGATATGTTATATCCATTTAAATATATATATATATATATATATATATATATATATATATATATATATATATATATATATATATATATATATAAACACACACACATACATCTACATGGTGGAATACATTCCCCATAGTCTTGAATACCTGGGCTGGATGAGATGTATGTGAAAACATCATGATTATTCATATCTGCCATGGCTTA
This sequence comes from Protopterus annectens, assembly GCF_019279795.1. Classification (NCBI taxonomy): domain Eukaryota; kingdom Metazoa; phylum Chordata; order Ceratodontiformes; family Protopteridae; genus Protopterus; species Protopterus annectens. The sequence continues at coordinate 1,562,758,721 of NC_056746.1, forward strand.
GGGGTAAATCACTTTGTGTATGGTGTGCAGGGTCCTGTTTTCGAGCCTTGCAGGAGCTGTTCATTTTGCTGCTGGGCAGGACATGTGCCATTGAATACAGAGTATTTAAGGCACTTTAAAGCAGTTGCAAGCGGATTTGCACGGAGGTAAGCACTGCTAACCTCCGGATACAGTGTCTTATACTCTAGTAGCTTCTAAATTGCTTAATCTGTGTAGGTACTGCTTAGCTCTGCTCAAACCCATGCAAAACCTGCTTATAACTGCTTTAAAGTGCCTTAATCATTGTGTATCCAACAGGCCGTGTTCTGCCCAGCAACAAAATAAACAGATCTTGTAAGGCTCGAACCCAAGGACTCTACACACCCTGGACATGGTGATTTACCACTAAGCCATGACAAATACAAAGAAATTCCATGTTTTCACAAACATATCATGTCATTCAACAGTACAGAGAATGTATTCCATCACTTAGATGTCTGTGTGTGTAACTATATTAATATCTAAACATATAGAACATATGTAGACATATATATATATATATATATATATATATATATATGTATATTTCTAACACTATATGCATATATATCAATATATATACACATATATACATGCATATGCCTAAATTGACACATATATGTGTCTATACCTATATGTCTACATATACACAGCACGTTACATATGCGTACACTGATATATATATCTATGTAGGTATATACAGACATAGTTCTATATATGTTAGCAGATATATACATGTGTATAGGTATACATGGCCATACATCTGTAGATAGCAATGGCTGATTAACAAATACACATATGTCCACATGCACCATTAATGGGGGTTGAGAGGCCCCACACACTATACGTCTCATACAAATAGGCTCCCCGCCCACAGCCAAACACATGCACCCTGCAATACACTACCAAGGACAGTCTGCCACCCATAGGAAATGCAATATGTGGAAGCCATCAACATCCTCTGGATACAGATACACAGACACACATATGCAGATGCATATATATATATATATATATATATATATATATATATATATATATATATATATGTGTGACTACACAAACACACGTAGATATATGTACAGTAAGATACATATGTAGAAGGTGCACACAATATGGAACAGCCACTATGCCTACAGTTAACACCTGAACAACTGGACACTGTATGGGTCACCCATACAAATGTCAGTTGTTGCTTGCAACATATACCCATAGAGAGGTCATAGGAAAGACACCACACACAGGTTTGCAGAAATGGAAAAACTTTCATTGTGTACTATTACAGTTATATATGCCATGTCATATAGCTATTCAGACACTGACAACCATATAAACAGAGTACTGCAACTGTGAAAAAGTTACACTAATACAGTAGTCTGGAAAGGTTCACAACCATTGCTGTCCAGGCCAAGCCCTTCAAATTGTACAATAGTGAACTCAGACTGGACCACAGGATATCAAGCAATCAACAGTATGTACTGCAGGTGTGTAGTTCAGCAGCCTCTATCTACACTCTGTACAAACTCAGTAGGTGGTAAAGACATTATGTGATCACGTGGGTTGTCACTGTTACATAACAAGACATGACTGACACCATTACCAGCACACCAACAAACAGAGCAGTCCATATGGCAGGAAGCAGTAGGCTTGCAGTACCCCAATTCATGTAAGCAATGCAAATATAGGTGAAGTATATGGTACTGTACAACCAGATACCTTGTGGCAGCTCACCCCTGATACCCCCACATTTTGTAACAGCCTAGGTCATTTATGGTGCACCCCACCTAGACTCAGTAATACAGGGCCATATACCACTGCTACATACACTGGCCTCTGGAGTGCATAAGGGCACACATGTATTGTGTAGGTGATGCCCACACATATATGGCCCCAGCCCCACTGTATGTCTGGGGGATACAACAGCAGTGGACTATTGGCAGCAATGGCAGTGTGATATACTCACAGCCCACTACAGAACAGTCCCCAACAGCATACCATATGTGAGAAACTTGGTATGTAGATGGAGGACAGAGGCTGGAACACAGGCACATATGTGGAACACTGTTGCCATACGCTAAGCAAGTTGCTGGTGTTACAGGATAGTCTGCAACATACCCTTAGTAAGGGAATTGAGGTTGGAAACAGAAATGTATGTAGCCATTTACTGATAGCACTCAACACACACACACTGCCAGTGTAATATCTGCCAGAGGACCTATGTGGTGGACAGACAACACATGATATACATACCTCTGTTCAGCAAGAGGATAGGCCCACAGTAGTGAGCTATGCAGACAAACTGCATTCCAAGGTAATCTAGTATGTACACACACACACACACACACACACACACACACACACACACCCTGTAACACCAGTACTATACAAAGCATAACACAACTCTACTCACAGTCTGTCAGTAGTTCCAGATCCTCCTACAAACACATGAAACCAAAGACACAACACTGCCCAGTCTGCAGATGACCCTGGAGATGGGGATTCCTCATATAAATGAAACTGACATGGCAGGTATAGTGACATGTACGACAGCCATTACAGGCAAACACTGTTAAACCAACATTACTCCAAATGCAGTATAGCAGCACTTTCAATCTGTAGTCAGGTCAGGCACATCCCCCTCCTGTTTGTTGCCCTTTTTCCACAGTGTATATTGTTAGAGGTCAATCCCCAATCCATCTGAGATGCTGTTTGCCAAAAAACAGATCTAGTTCCTGCTCATAGTGAATGAAAGGGCCAACACCACCATGATGTTCCTAGATATTGGAGTGTGTTTTCATGCAATTGGCTATGGGAATGTTACCATAACTGTTCCACATGCAATCAGCTAGGGGAGGGCTGCAATTCATGCAGAGGCCATCAGCTGATCATGAGCATCACTTAAAATGCACATGCTACTACCTAAGCAAAGCAGGTGTGCGTCTTTACATCCACCAGAGAAGGAGTGGGGGAGGCAGACAGAGGCAAATACATGTCAGGGAGGGGTGGGAGAGTAAAACTGAAGCATGTTTGTGTCACACACCTACCAGCACAGGATATCAAACTGCTGACAACTATGTAGTGCTATCACAGTTCGATGCAGTTATTGGATGTGCCACATGGGTTACCTGCTGTGGAGCACTCAGAACATATATGTGATGGTGAGTGACATCTGCAACAGGGATACGGTAGATATACGGTAGGTGACGTAAACGTGCCTGTCCGTATGAACAGGTGCCAGTGTCAACACAGCCACAATCTCACAGGGAAGCACACACATTGACACACTTGGCAGGGCCAGGAGTACAACTCATCACTAGTGGGATTGCCACAACACATCAATGTGCAGGAATCACATGCACCTCACGGGTCATATGGAGGTCGTATGTGCAAAAATTATGAGGAGGTGTCAGACATCAGACAGCATGCTTCAGTATGTCCAGGGGGGTTGTAGTGAGTGTGGATGTGGACATACACACCATACAACACACACACAAACACACTGTGTGCCAGTACTGACTTGCATGGGTGCATGTCTGCACTGGTGTGTGGTGGTCAACTGTGCCAGCAGGCTATTCAAGGGTAGGTGATGGGTATACCTTGGCATCAGGCCACATGACAATGGTCTGCATTGTTGCTCATGGCTGTCATTTCTGCATTTGCCCACACAGGTGGGTATTGTATCCCCCATCCAGTCACCTGGGTGGCTATTGTGTGTGGCCAATGCTGTGCATCCCCTGCCATGTATGTGTTCCTTACTCCATGACATGGATGGTGTCTAGGATGTGCACTCCTCCCACATGCATGTACAGTAACATGTGGAACTGTACCTCGGGTGTCTGGCTCATGTTGTGAACACAGATTATCATCAGATGTGCCAGTCTTGCCCACCTGTAGCAGGTACTGGTAATGGGCAGCAGGTTTACCCTGCACCTACATTGATAGCATGCTAACAGCATTTTCTGGTGTCAGTGGTATCTGTCCATACAGGGCATGTTGTCAGGCATGATATGTCCATTGTGGGTCACATGTGATGGCACCACAGGTGGTGCAGCTGTCCATTGGAGAACATGGGGGAGGTGCACTTTCTGCATGTAAGTGCATATTGGACAGATGGGCAGAGTGACATGCCCTCTGTAACCCACTGCTATCACTCCATAGTTACTATCAGTGGCCAATATGCAGTGTACTACCCACATATTGGCTGTTGCCTAGGCATGTTTGTGTATGAGACATGAGTTGAGAGTGTGCTCTGGGTAATACTGGGGTTGCTATCTGTGATTGTCTGGCCTTGATGTCACATGTATGGATATGGCTTTGCACCCCAGCCTTTCACCTATTTAATATTTGTTATCCCAGTATGGTTGACATTGTGATATATCATAGGGCCACCATATAAGAAATATGCAAAACCCACTCCACATTGGCCACACACACAACCACCTCCACACAGAATACAAGTTATAAACATACACACACACCTCTCATGTGTGGGAGTAGAACCCCTACCTAACTATCTGAATACACTACACCACTACGCAGTTATAGTACACGTCATGGACATTACTGGAGTACACCTTCCCAAAAGGTGTATTCCACAATGAACGACATCAGCAGGATTAACAAAGTTGGGCATTTGAAATGTACTGTGAGTGAGTAGCCTAAAATGCATTGCTCAATGCACAGATAGTGAGACACACAAAACATCCACAACTGGCATGTGTGGGTATAGAGCCCATGACTGAGCTTTATATTACACTACAGCAAGGAGCTGTTATAGGACACCACAGGGATTACTAGAGAACTCCTTCCCCAAAGGTGTAGTTCACAATGGATGACATCAGCAGGATTGCCAAACTAGGGTATTTCAAATGTACTGCGCATGACTAGCCTATAATGCATTGCTCTTTACACAGACATTGAAACACACACAAAACATCCAGAACTGCTATGGCTGAAGATGGAACCCTAACACAGTTCTAAATCACATTCCAGCAATGCACAGTTACCAGATGCGCTACAGAGATTACTGGGTTATGATGTTCCCAGAGGTGTAGTTCTAGGTGGGTGACATCAGCAGCCTTGCCAAAGTTGAGTATATGAATTGTAAGGTGTGTGACTACCCTAAAAAGCATTGTTCCTTACTCAGTCAGACAGACACACAGTTGTCAAGTCTGGGGTTAGAAGATCTACCCAACTACGTTATCACACTACAGCAGTACACAGTTATAGGACGTGCTACAAAGACAAGTGGGTTACATACTTCCCAGAGGTGTAGTTCTAGGTGGGTGACATCAGCAGCCTTGCCAAAATTGAGTATATGATTTGTAAGGAGTGTGAGTACTCTAAAAAACATTGTTTTTTACTCAGTTAAAGACAAATAGACACAAAGTTGCTAGGTCCGGGATTAGAACACCTACCTAATCATTTTATCAAACTACAGCAGTATGCAGTTACATGACACGCTACATTGATTAGTGGGTTACAATATTCCCAGAGGTATATTTCTAGTTGGGTGACATCAGCAACCTCGCCAAAGTTGAGTATATGAATTGTAAGGAGTGTTAGTATTGTAAAAAGCATTGTTCTGTACTCAGTCAGAAAAGACAGACAGACACACAGTTGCCAGGTTTGGGGTTAAAACAACTACCTTACGACTTTATCACACTACAGCAGTACGCAGTTATAAGACGTGCTATGGACATTACTGGGTTGCAATTTTCCCAGAGGTGTATTTCTAGTTGGGTGACATCAGCAGCCTTGCCAAAGTTGAGTATATGAATTGTAAGGAGTGTCAGTACTCTAAAAAGCATTGTTCTGTACTCAGTCAGAGACAGACGGGCATACACAGTTGCTAAGTTTGGGGTTAGAACACCTACCTAACTATTTTATTGCACCAAACAGTACGTAGTTACAGGACATGCTATGGAGATTATTGGGCTACAGGTCTCCCAAAGGTGTATTTCACATTGGATGACCTCAGCAGGCTTGTCATAGTAGGGCTATGGGGAGGGCAGTGTGTGGGCATGGGCCATAACCCATTCATCTAGGGGTTGACACACCACATGTGGGCACACACAGGGTCATATGTCACAGGTACGTGTATATAGCTACTAGATGACTACTTTCTTGTACAGTCATCTTGCACAGCTGGCACATGCACTACATAGTCTGTAATGCTGACAGATACTGGTGGCTAGTATCTGCAGTGGGTGACATCTGCATCTCATTTGTTTGGGGCCCTTTGGCTGTGTGTTGGGTTGGACATGCCTGGGTGGCTCCTTGTCACAGTGACCTTCTTCCACACATCTATGTACATCTAGCTTTGGCTTCATTTAGTGTGTTGTCCTGACATATATGTCTGTATTCCTATCCAGTGTGTGTGCAAGGCATGAGTGGTGCATACTGACAAGTGTCTGCACTAACAACTGAACTGCCAGACATGTCTGGTCCAATGGTGTTTGCAGTCATGGCCTTCAAGTGTGTGAGCATGCCCAGTATGACCTTTCAGTATGTTGTTGACCGACATTGCCTTCATTTTTCTGTGTGTGTGAGCATGCCCAGTATGGCTGTCTGTATTGCATGTGTGGATCAAATGTAGGTGGCTTGTAGTGTGGTGCTGTCCTTTGTGTTGTACACCGACAGGTAGCATGATGTGTCTGCTGGGTATCCATCGGTCAGTTGGCATTGACTGCTGCTACATTTCTGTATAGTGGGGGGGACACCTGACTATTTCTACATTTCTACACAGGTTTGGGGGGGGGGCACACCTGACTGTTACAATATTTGTATGTAGTATGGAGGGGGCACACCTGACTATTTCTACATTTCTACACAGGATTGGGGGGGGGCACACCTGACTGTTACTATAAGTCTACATAGGATGGGAGGGCCCACACCTGACATTTGTACACATTTGCTAGGACTGTACTGGTATGTTGGTTACTCCATTTCATTTTGTAGTCTTAGCTATCGTGCTGGCTAGAGGCATACCAGTGTACTACAGATCTTAGCCTGTAATTACCTACATATTAGTTTCTGACTTCCTAGTCTTCACAACTGACATCCAACTGCCTGGCCTGCTGTAGAAGCAACCAAACAGCAAAGTCAGGATAAGCAGGAAAAACAACAGCCAAACGATCCACCAAAAGCAATTTATTTAAAAGAACTCTGACGTATCGGCCACAGCCTTCAAGGAGTAAAAACCACAGTAAACCACAGTACATTTTATACTAAATCAAAATGCCAATTATACAATTAATTAATAAAAATTGGCAATTAATTAAATAACACTTTCCAATTAAAATCCTCATTTAGACCAAAAGGAGACATTGTTTTAAATTTCAACATATATACAGCTTCTTTATACAACAAAGCTGATTTAATATCTACATTATTATAACCAGTAACTTGTATTTGTTCCAAAACAGTGCCCTGTAAGCCTTTACTATCACCATTATGTACATTCAAAAAATGCATGGCTACAGGGCTAGTTTCTTTTTTATTTTCAATGTCCCTAATATGTTCTAAAAGCCTCACCTTAAAGGCACGTTTAGTTTCACCAATATAAATCTTATTACATGGGCATTGTAATGCATATATTACACCCTCAGAAGTACAAGGAAAAAGTATGTTTAGTACTAAATTTAACACCATTGATGTATGAAATGCACATGTGCACATTTTTCTTATAGAAGGGGGACAATCTTCTGTACATCAATTTGCATCTGATTTGGATATAAACAGGTTTAGTTTAAAATTTGATGGTTTAAATATTGGCACTAGAGTTCCTTTTTTGGATATGGTGTTAGACATTTCAAATGGGTACAGTTTAGTTACATCTATAAATAAAAAAAATTGAAGGTGGTTTTCAGTATGTACATGGCACTAGTGGCCATCCACCCCATACTTTGCAGGCCCTGCCCTATGGAGAAATGCTAAGGGTCTTTAGGTTATGTAATGAACCACAGACACGTAATACTGAATTGTTTTCCATGGCACAATCTTTCATGGCTAGGGGTTATAGTAAGCAAATAATGAAAGACAGTTATGAGTGTTTGAATAATGATGAGAGACAAACTCACAATCAGTGCAGTGTTTGGTCTGAAAGGTATAGTGATAATTATTGTATACATCAGAGAAATAATAAAGAAGTTATATATTTTGTATCTACATTTGGATGTTTCACTGTAGAATTTGTGAAAATTATTAAGCAATTTTGGGATTATTTATGTTCTTTAGATAGTGTCCAGACATGGCTGAATTTAGAGTTGAGATTTTCTTATCGTAGGGGCAAAAACATAAAAGATTTCCTAGTTAAAAGTAAATATAATTTACCATTGGATGGATTGCATCAGCACATTGGTTTAACTGGTACATATCCATGTAATAAGTGTAAAGTCTGTAAATATATTGTATCTGAATTTTCATACATCAATGGTGTTAAATTTAGTACTAAACATACTTTTTCTTGTACTTCTGAGGGTGTCATATATGCATTACAATGCCCATGTAATAAGATTTATATTGGTGAAACTAAACGTGCCTTTAAGGTGAGGCTTTTAGAACATATTAGGGACATTGAAAATAAAAAAGAAACTAGCCCTGTAGCCATGCATTTTTTGAATGTACATAATGGTGATAGTAAAGGCTTACAGGGCACTGTTTTGGAACAAATACAAGTTACTGGTTATAATAATGTAGATATTAAATCAGCTTTGTTGTATAAAGAAGCTGTATATATGTTGAAATTTAAAACAATGTCTCCTTTTGGTCTAAATGAGGATTTTAATTGGAAAGTGTTATTTAATTAATTGCCAATTTTTATTAATTAATTGTATAATTGGCATTTTGATTTAGTATAAAATGTACTGTGGTTTACTATGGTTTTTACTCCTTGAAGGCTGTGGCCGAGACGTCAGAGTTCTTTTAAATAAATTGCTTTTGGTGGATCGTTTGGCTGTTGTTTTTCCTGCCTGGCCTGCAGTAGTCTGTCTGTGTAGGCCTGGGGGGGGTTCCCATAGGCCTCATTCAGAGGCCATAGTACAGCATTTGTTTGCGTTTGTCTACTGTCCTGTTGGCTATGACTGTTGTTGGGTATGTGACCCCCCCCCCCGACTGGCATGTGTGAGTCACTTACCTTGTGGGTATCCCAGTACTGAGGGAGGTGCTGCAGAGCTGCTTATGCTGGATGCACATAGTACACTCCATATACATGGTTTAGCACAGGTAGTGCCATGTTTGGCATCCCTTTTACTGTATGTGCGAGTCAGAGAGAGGTTTTATTCTCTGGGTCCCTACTGTGTCAGTGCATGTGCTATGCATTGCCTCTTTGCCAAGGCCAGGGCATTCTGGGCATGCCTACTTCTGCCTACTGGGGCAGGCTCAGGTTGTTCCTCTTCCGAGTCACTCTGTGCCTGTGCAGGCCTTGGCAATAGTGGGGGGGCTGTGTGGCCCTGCCCCATGCTGTTCCTGCTGTAGCTGTTTCCACAGGATCATACTGTGTAGCAAAGCACATACAAGGACAGTTTGGGTACATTTAGTTGGTGAGTACTGCAAGGCTCCACCAGAAGTGTCCAGGCACTGGAACCATAACTTGAGCATCCCAAACACATGCTCTATTATGATTCTTGTTTTTGCGCGTGTCTCATTATGGAGTTCTTGTTCGGGTGTGTGTGTGCATTTCTGATGGGTGTCATCAGCCACGGCTCCAGTGTGTAACCAGCCTCCCCCACTAGGTGACCATGTGAGATGTCCCCACTGGCAAATCTCTGGTACAGCTGCGTCAGATGCCATATGTGGGAATCGTGATAGCTTCCAGGACAGCCAGCACATACATTCATTATTATGCCCTGAGCATTGCACATGACCTGGCAGTTGATGGAGGGGAAGCCCTTGCAGTTGATGTAGACCCTACCCCTTTCACCAGGTGGTGCTTTTATGCATATGTGCGTGCAGTCTATTGCACTCACTACCTCAGGGTATTCTGCTATTTGGTGGAAGAGACGCATATTGCTGGCTAATGCTTCACGGGTGTTGGGGATATATACATGCTCACTGATGTGCTGACATGGCATCCAGGAACTGGTGGAGTACCCTGGATGCTGATGCCTGTGAAATCCCCATCATATCCCCAGTTGGCCTTTGGAAGGTACCTGTAACTAGTATTTTTAGGCCTACACATACCTTGGTATCCACTGGGATGGGTTCCCTCTGTAATTCTGTGTGTGAGGCGTGGCCAGCACAGCTCAACAATTTGCTGTAGGAGGTCCCTGTCCACCATATAGCGCCCCACTATCTCCAGTTCGTGTAGCCCTTGGTAGGTTACCCTGGGTCTGTACACTCTTCTCCATCTCCTCACTGTGGGTTGGTCAGCAGCATTCACATCCTCACCACCCTCAGCCTCTTGCGCATGCTGGTTTATGATAGCAGAAGCAGCCCCTAACATTTTTTGTTTTGCTTTCATTTTGTAAAATTTCCCCGTTTGTATATACCGGTGGTGCAGAGTTTTTGGGAAAAAACAAGGGGAAAAGGTGTCTGCATAGTTTATAGTGGTTTGCTGGGCTGGGCTGGTCTTCTGCCTGTGTAATTGACTGATTCTAATATATTTCACCTGCCAGCTAAGCTAGTTCTCCTTGGTTACCTTCCTACAGCTGTTTTCCCTTCCTATTGCCTTCCTGTTTAAGCCCGGGGGCTCGCCGCACAAACACAGTGCTCTGATGTGAATGGAGATGCTATTTCCTGGTTTGTTTATTCTTTTTTACACCTGGTGTGTGCTGCACAAACACGTGTATGTGCTGTAAGCAGGTTTTACAGGATTTTGACTTGTTCTACCTGTGTACACCATGATTTTCTTGGTGTAAGACAGGACATCCCTAGACACACCCCCTGCCTTAGCTTAGCTTAGCTAAGGGCAAACATGAGCCACAGTGCTCCAATTAGCTTAGAGCATGCCTGACACACCCCCTTCTGATGTCAGCTATGTCTAGGGCTTACACTCATAGTTTTCCTAGTCCTACCTCTTGGGATACTCTATCATTCCCCTCATTTGCATAGGATTGCCTGCTAATCCTTAGTTACAAGTCCCACACTCAGCCTTCCCCCTTAGTAACCAGTCTGCACTGGCCATGTTGTATTCTGTCTGCCATTGACTATTATGGCAAAATAATGATTTTCTTCTTAATGGTTGTTTTAGGTTATGTTTTTTTTTAATTTTTAGCCCAATCCTGTTTGTGCGCCGCTGCCCTTAGCTTCAACGGCCGATATCGGCCAAAAAAATGTTAAATATTTCATTTTTACATTGTTTTCCATGCCAATAGCCAATTATATGGCCATTGGCATGGATTACACATCATATACACACTTTATTTGGGGCTGTCATGCCTTCCTTTTGTAGTTTGCAGAAATGTACTCCGTTACTAACCGAGTACATTTTTGCAGACTGCACTCGTCCTGCATGGACAGCTGACAGCTTCCTGGATCACAAATTACCCTCATTTGCATGGTTTTCACCTGCAAATGAGACTAATTTGCATACAGGAGCTTGGTCATGCAGGATTAGTCTAATAGCACATGTGCACATCCTGGGAGCTCATTCCTGGATTGCACATCGGCCATATTGCCGAAAATAGCTCTTAGACTAATCCTGCACACAATGCAGGGCTTCATAAATCCAGGGGATTGATTTTCATTTGTCCTTTAGTTTTTTACTGTTTTTGTCTTTTATTAACCATCTCGTGTTACAATTCTCTTCAAAGACGTTGATAGATTACAGTCCATTTCTTCTGTTTTTCTTTTTCCTAGGATTGTATTTTTCTGTATAAAGTCCAGTGTGTCTTCCAAGGTGCTAAAAATCTTCTTTCCTTCTCGAAAATGAATCCTTATTTTTGCTGGAAACAAGATTTGTGCTTTAATATTGTTATTTTTTAAGCTTTTAACAAGTGGCATACATGCTTTTCTCTTTGACATCACTAATGTTGAATAGTCATTGTCAGATCTTATAGTATTTTCTTTAATTTTAACTGGATAATTAGTTCATTCAGCTTTTAAGACTAAATCCGTATCTTGACTTGAGAAAAATCTTATGATCGCTGACCTTGGTGAAGGTTTTTTTTTTTTTAAAGATAGTTAGAAAGTTAGCTATGTGCCCTTTTGATGCCAAAGGAAAAGCTTCAGACAAGTTCAAAGTATTAGGCAGCCAGGTATTAAGGGATTGAATCATACTGTCTCTCTTATATTTTTCATGAGTTATGTAAATCCTGATGTTATTTCTTCTAGATCTGTTTTCTAAGTCTTCTATTTTCCTCAGAATAAGTTGTTTTGTTTCAGAAGAAATTCAGTGTTATTCTCATTTTCAGGTAATCTTCCATCAAAATTAGATATTCCCCGGGATTCATGAAGCTCGGCGCAAGGACGGTTTTAGCCTTGCGCCGAGCGTCTTCACTACAGATGGTGCAGCAGCGCCATATGAATATGTATGAGGCATGCCGTTGCACCCTCAACATGCACAGGAAATGTGTGCGAGTGCAGGGGATGTGTTCAAGTGCTCTACTGAGGTGTAGACATGCCCCGACACTTGCAAAACCTACTATGCCTACTAGTAGAGCCCACACCAATAGTAAGTCAGTAAGTCAGTGTCCTTGGATACTGAAATGTATGCTAAGCATACAAGAGTGTCCACGAACAGTGAAATAAAATCTAAGTAGTAAACACACACGCACGTAGTGGAATGTAAAGCCTTGTCCCTAGAACTGTCACAATTAGATTCCCTGTCCCCGTGTCCTTATTATACATTCGAATTGCAACAATATCGAAGGTGCAAGCAAAGCGCAGCATGTCTGCACATTGCTGCCCTCTGCTGAGCATAGCTTACACACCATATTCATTCAAATAGAGAAAACCATGCAGAATCAACGTGTCAATAGTGTAGTGTTTAGAGCATCCGCCTATTAAACAGGTATTCATGGTTCCAGCCCAACAATAACACAAATCATTTTCCATGTGGAATGAATGCCGTTTGCCATAAAACCGACATAAGAGTATAGCATGAGATATTTAACATAAATATAATTCAAAGCAAAGTGGCGTTGTCATAATGAATACGGTACTAGTAAGCAGGTGTAAGCACAAATAAGCAACAGTAAACACATATAAGTACCAGTAAGCAAGTCTGAGTGTACTTGCACAGGTCTAAGCTGTGCCCAGCATAGGAAATGTATATAAGTATATACAGATAATATTATATATATACACATATATATATATATATATATATATATATATATATATATGTATATATATATATATATATATATATATATATATATATATATATATATGGATCACCTTTATATCCTCGAAATCGTTTTGACACACTAATCACCGACACCAAAAGACCGACAACAAAAATACCGACAACAAAACCGAAAACCATTACAGCAACACACTACACGTAAACAACACAGTACACTACATAACATATCCACTATCCCTAACCCAAACCCTAACCCTAAGGTCCGACACTACCGCACTTACCCTACCTGCACCCTAACCCTAACTCACTTACCCACCCTTAACCCCAAGATCCGACACTACCGCACTCACCCTACCTGCACCCTAACCCTAACTCACTTACCCACCCCTAACCCCAAGATCCGACACTACCGCACACTCACCCTACCTGCACCCTAACCCTAACTCACTTAACCCACCCCTAAACCCACAGTCCCTCACTATCGCACACACACCCTACCTGCACCCTAACCCTAACTCACTTAACCCACCCCTAAACCCACAGTCCCTCACTATCGCACACTTACCTGTCCGCTCCCTAACACTAAATCCCTCACTCGATCGCACACTTACCGAGTCCGTCGGGTTCTCACCTTGTCGGTCATCTGCGTTGTCGGTGTTTTCGTCCCGTCAGATTCCGTGTCGGCGAAACGCGTTGTCGGGCATCTGAAGGTGACCCATATATATATATATATATATATATATATATATAGATATATATCTATAGCTATCTATGAAGAAAGAACAATGTAACAATAAAGCATACTAAAGGAATGAGAAGGGAATCAACAGCAACCCCAGTATTATATAGCGCTATCAGCGTATGTCATATCCAGCTGAGCAGGAGTGAGCAAAGCACTGCTATTCACACCACAGGCAGGATATTACCAGTGGGAATAACATTGTTGATTTGCTAAGTGTACTATACACACAGAGGGTAGTCCCTGGTGGGACTACCCAAAAATTGATAGACCATTTGGCCTTCCAACCATTACACAAGCAAGGGCAGATGTGTTCAAGGACTAAATGGTGGGAGAGCCTGAGAATACATGGGTTGCGACAACATATGTGTAGGGCCCCTAATGCTCTGGAGAAGGCAATGTGTGGAGGTGTGTCATGGCTGCGATAACAAGTGGACAATGGATGGTATGCGTGTATTTTGAACACGGGTGGGGTGGAGGAACTATGGGTATGAAATAATGGAGCCAGGCATGTCAGGGTTGGATGGGCTGGTTCAAACTGGACCGCCCCATGGAGGTCAGCGAGTTCGGTATAGGTATATATGTATACACACATGCAGACATCAATATGTAGAAGTACTCTCTGTAACACATTCATTCCATTTGCAGACATAAATAACATAAATGTGCCCTTACAAACCTCAACAGTAGATAGAATAATAGGTTGTGCAGAAGAGGGACGGGACGAAAATGCTAACAAGCAGAAGTGTGTACAATGTCCAAAGAAATGGTGCTACAAGTGCTCAAAGAGAAAACCAGATAAAATAAAAGAGCACAACGTTGCGAGTCCACAATACTCTTTTAATATTAAAAATAATAAACCAAAGTTGTTAAGCGCTTTCATCAACTAGTATGACTTCTTCAGAACAAATTACCATTGAAAATTTTCATATTTAAATACATGTTAATTGTTAGTCATTGGTTCTAATCCAACCAATTCCATCAATGAAAAATCACAACTCCTGACTATGTAAACACCAGTTTATTAAAATAGAATAAAATTGTTTTACTCAGTAATGAATATAAAAAATCAAATATTCTCAAGACATTGATAATATAAAATACTAGTCCATTACATGAACTCATCATAACAAAAAAGTGTGTATAAATATATTCACAAATATGTTTACAGATGTCTTTGATATTGCTAAACTGAGTCTGCCTTTTCCTTGAGAATTGGCATTATAGTGATATGCTCATTGAGCCCTGGTGGATAATCAGCAGCTAGCCTTAATTGCCACAATAGCTCCTTTATATACAATACATTTTGCTAATCCCCACCCCTTGCTTCCACTGTTACAAATTCAAGTATACCAAACTTAAAACATGTAAACTTGGTACATAAAATACTGTGTTTATATAATGCATTAGTATCTTTGTTGTTTTTAATATCATAAAGATGTTCATATATTCTAGTTTTGAACATTCTCTCTGTCTTCCCTATATAAAAGGAAGAACAGGTGTTGCACCTAGCTATATAAACTAATTTGCTGGAGCAACAATTGCCACTTTTTAAAAAAACATGACTTTTGTTTTTATTATCAAGAGAAATAGAAGTATCTTGTAATATATAAGGACAATAGGAGAACCTGCCACAAGGTTTACTTTCACATTTTTTACCCTGTTTATTGTTGGAAACAAAACCTGCCTCTAACAAGGACTTTATGTTAGGTCCTACCTTTGTAGAAAATATGGGTTTATCACCCAATATATGGAATATCTCAGTATTTGTTTTAAAGATATTCCATTTTTTGTCAGGATTCCCTTAATCTGAGAATACAAAGGACTATATTGCACTACACAAGCTTGTTGGAAGTTAGGTGTATCCTGAACTATCATAGCAGTAGATTTGTTATCAGATCCATCTCCACCAGTGCCTAATAAGGGTATATAAATGTTACCCCATTTATTAAGTACATCCATAAGTATAGGATCAATGAAGTGTCCTGGATACCCTCTTTCTAAAAACATATCCCTTAGATTTTTAATCTCTGTTATAACATCATTTTTATCAGTTGTCATCCTAGCTATTCTTATAGCCTGTCCCTTTATAATACTTTTTTTCTGATGAATAGGATGGTGACTAGTATAATGCAAATAATTGTTACAAAATGTGTTTTTACGGTAGATTTTGGAGATGAAACCATCCTGGCCTTTAATGATCTTAGTATCCAGGAAATTAATTTCTTGTTTATCAAACTGATAGGTGAACTTTAAATATTCTGTAGTTTGATTCAAATACTGAACAAACTCAATTATTTGTTCTTGACATCCTTTCCATAAAATAAAAATATCATCCAAAAATCTGCCGTAATATATAACATTGGTGGAAAATAATTAATTTTGAAAAACATACTTATGTTCCCAACCCAGGAGAACTAAATTCGCATACAAGAGAGCGCAGGCTGCACCCATAGCAACCCCTTTGAGCTGTTGAAAATATTCTCCTTCAAAAAATATGTAATTATTTTCTAATATAACATTCATTAGTTCACATATAAGTAATACTTCATCTGGGGTCAAAGATGAATAAGTGAAAAGTACATCCTCAAGCAAACATAAACCTTCTGCTTTAGGAATACAAGAAAAAAGGTCCTGCACATCT